>NC_047124.1:13771871-13881871 GCF_902500255.1 Thalassophryne amazonica
TGCTATGTTACAGCCCGATTCCAAAATGAATGAAATCCTATACACAATACCCCTTGCCAATGTGAAAACGTTTTTTGCAAGTTTATTTAAAAAAAAACTAAGAAGTCACATGCACATAAATATTCACAACCTTTGCCTTGAAGCTCAAACTTGAGCTCAGTGAAATCCTCTTTCCACTGCTAAAATAAAGCCTGGAACACTTACATTGCATCCAGAAAAGTATTCACAGCACTTCATTTTTTTTTCCCCACATTTTGTTATGTTACAGCCTGATTCCAAAATGGATGAAATCCTTTTTCCTCAAAATTCTACAAACAATACCCCAGAATGACAATGTGGAAAAGTTTTTTTTTTTTCTTTTGCAAATTTATTAAAAAACAAAACAAAACCTAAGAAATCACATGCACATAAATATTCACAACCTTTGCCTTGAAGCTCAAACTTGAGCTCAGTGAAATCCTCTTTCCATTGATTAAATTAAGCCTGACACAATTACGCTGCATCCAGAAAAGTATTCACAGCACTTCACTTTTTTTCCCCACATTTTATGTTACAGCCTGATTCCAAAATGGATGAAATCCTTTTCCCTCAAAATTCTATACACAATACCCCAGAATGACAATGTGGAAAAGGGGTTTTTTTTGCAATTTTTTTGCAAATTTATTAAAAATAATATTCATTAAAAAAAAACAAAAAAAAAACATACGAAATCACATGCACATAAATATTCACAACCTTCGCCTTAAACCTCAAACACGAGCTCAGGGGAATCATCTTTCCATTGATTAAATTAAGCCTGACACACTTACAGTGCATCCCAAAAAGCATTCACACCACTTCACTTTTTTCCACATTTTGTTGCAGCCTGATTCCAAAATGGATGAAATGCTTTTTCCTCACAATTCTACACGATACCCCAGATGACAATGTGAAAAAGTTTTGTTTTTTATTTTTTGCAAATTTATATATATATATATAAAAAAAAAAAAAAACTAAGAAATCACATGCACATAAATATCCACAATCTTTGCCTTGAAGCTCAAACTTGAACTCAGGTGAATCCTCTTTCCACTGTTAAAATAAAGGCCGACACACTTACAGTACATCCAGAAAAGTATTCACAACACTTCTCTTTTTTTCCCACATTTTGTTACGTCACAGCCTTATTCCAAAATGGATGAAGTCCTTTTTCCTCAAAATTCTACACACAATACTCTAGAATGACAATGTGAAAAAGTTTATTGTGTGTGTGTGTGCGCAAATTTATATAAAAAAACAAACTAAGGAATCACATGCACATAAATATGCACAACCTTTGCTTTGAAGCTCAAACTTAAGCTCAGGTGAATCCTGTTTCCACTGATCATCCTTGAGATGTTTCTACAGCTTAATTGGAGTCCAGCTGGGGACAATTCAGTTGATTGGACATGATTTGGAAAGGCACACACCTGTCTACATAAAAGGTCCCACATTTGATAGTGTATGTTAGAGCACAAACCAAGCATGAACCCAAATGAATTGTCTACAGACCTCCAAGACCGGATTGTCTCAAGGCATAAATCTAGGAAAGAGTACAGAAACTTTTATGCTGCTTTGAAAGTCCCAATGAGCACAGTGGCCTCCATCATCCATAAATGTAAGAAGATCCACCACGACTCTTCCTAGAGCTGGCTGCCCATCTAAACTGAGCAATTGGGAAGAAGTACCTTCGTCAGGGAGGTGACCAAGAACCCAATGGTCACTCTGTCAGAGCACAGTATTCCTCTGTGGAGAGAGGAGAACCTTCCAG
Source organism: Thalassophryne amazonica (assembly GCF_902500255.1). Taxonomy (NCBI): domain Eukaryota; kingdom Metazoa; phylum Chordata; class Actinopteri; order Batrachoidiformes; family Batrachoididae; genus Thalassophryne; species Thalassophryne amazonica. Next base: position 13,773,661 of record NC_047124.1, read on the forward strand.
TAGGATGCCAAAAGGCACCTGAAGGACTCTCAGACCATGAGAAACAAAAGTTCCCATCCAACCTGATGGAGCTTGAGAAGTGCTGCAAAGAGGAATGGGCAAAACTGCCCAAAGATAGGTGCGCCAAGCTTGTAGCAATATATTCAAGAACACATGAGGCTGAAATTGCTGTCAAAGGTGCATCAACAAAGCATTGAGCAAAGGGTGTGAATACTTATGTATATGTGATTTCTTAGTGGGCTTTTTATATATATATATATATATATATATATATATATATATATATATAAATTTGCAAAAATTAAGAAAACGTTTGTCATGTTGTCATTATGGGGTGTTGTGTGTAGAATTTTGAGGGAAAAAATGAATTTACTCAATTTCAAGATGCACTGTATTCCAGCAGGGAACGCTCAACAGTACTGTGTGCTGAAAATGGGCAATCTCCACAATATTCACTTCTAATCCATGATGGAGCTTATGAAAACATTTTACTGATTTAATATTGTATGGATACACACTGGCCTGTCAACCCACCACAGACACAACTAGTTAGCGTCGAGGTAGTTTTAACAATACTGATGAACAGGTTCACATACTGTTGTATTTGTTGTTTTGCTTCAGACGAACTCACCTGGTTTCACCGTGTTTGTAAGTATTTTTGCTCTTATTCCAATAATTTTCCAGGTATTGTCTCCAGATGCTAACTGTCAGCTAGCACCGTCCAAATGTTTATGAAGCACCGACTGCTTCCTCCTTGGCTCAGTGGCGTTGTATTTGCCCAGTAATGTCTAGCGAGACATTAAATCTACCAAAATTAATGTATTTAATATAACTCTTTTAGTACATAATCTCAGTAAACTGTTGACTACTGTCCCCCTGCACGGATCTGTCACAGGTTTAGGAAATACACACAGCTTCTTCTCTGAGGTTTTATTGCAATTGGGGATCCTACGTGTTGCACTACTGCCATCTGGTGGAACTACGTACACGTCTTCAACAGTCCTGTTGAGAATTTTTTTGTGTGTGTGCAATTTCCAGCGCAGTATTAACTGTAAATCTGAGTTACTTGTTGATTAATTGTTTAATCATCTATACAATTTGAAATAAATGATTAAATAATTCAAAGTTGCTGCATGTCTTGTTTTGTCTTAAATACAACCCAATATTGTAAGTTGAGGTAGACTTTTTAAAGCAATTATGTAATAATTATGTAATAATAATTAGCAATTAATTGCCTCAAATGAAGCATGCTTTTCACCTAAGCATTAATTAAGCATTTAAATTAATAAACTGAGAATCACTTCATGAGCCTGATCACAGATCTCTAGGTTTCTGTTCAGTTAATGTTGGAGAGCTGCTGAATTGTGACATTGTCCTCCACAATAGCAACCATGACCTGTGACCTTCAGATGCAAACTCATCCATCATACGACATAGTTTTGAGAGAGAGAGGTGGACGCTCTAACCAGAAGGCTAAAACCCAGGCTTTGGCCCTATGGCCAGAGTCCTTTTAACTGTTGGAGAGTGAGGTTTTAATAACTATTATTGCACAGTGATTTCTGTTGGCCTCTTCATGCTACCTGTGTTACTGGACAAGGCACTTCATCTCCATTGTTCCAACTCACCCGTCTGTAAATGGGTGCCACTCTTGGGTGTTGAAGTAACCTGTGATCGATTGACATCTCATTGAGGGGGAGTTGTAGACTCTCATTTGCTTCACGCTACAGTATCTGGAGATACACACCCCGCGATGGCCCTCACAGCGTGTATTGGACTTACTGCTACTACTACCTAACTCTTATCCTCACCTGAACTAAAAACTCCTAAGTAGAAAGTCATTTGCAAGGTTGCAAGACTACTGTTTTGAGTCTTGTTCCCAACCCAGAAGTGTGCAGTGACCTTCCAGAAATGGCGATGTTGTGGTAACATAAAATCCAACAGTAAATGTCCATGGCCTGCAATACTATGAGACACACCCTGCAAGGCTAGGAAACATGAACTGCCACACTACAAGACACACCTACTCAGATACCAACAATAGCAGAAGACACACCTACTTAGATACCAATGACAGCACAGGAGAATGTGCAAAACAGAATGTGTAAATCGGATATAGGATGAAGTTATCTGCATCTGAGTACAGGTTAGGGTTAGGTTTAGACATTCAGGTCAGGAACTTGAAATTTCTAAAAGGGCTAGAATATGGAGTTTGGAAGAATGTGCTGAAAATGGATCACAGTTTAAGACAGTCAATGAAATCATTGCATTCCGATTTCAGCCTTAGAGGTAAATGATGATAAATTCATCACCAGATGGTGCATGGAAGCTCCTACTTGGAACCTAAAGTCACCTTGAAGAAAGATCCATTATTTTGGCCTTTGACCTTCAGAACTTCATCTATGATCTTCTGGGAACGCCTACCTGGAACCGCAGATCATCTCCAGGGAAGATCTATTACATTGGCCTTTGGCTTTCAGATCTTCAAGATAAGGTACATAATGATATGTTAACTGTTTCAACTGGGGGTTAGTGTAGGCGGCACTCACAACTACACAAAATACATCTCCTGCTACATATTATGTCCACCTTTGCATACTGCACACAGAACTTGTAGACTTAGCAAGATGGACACGCCAGGTTGCTATTATGGCACATCATTGACATTAGCTTGGATAGGTCAATAGGAAACGAAGGTTTAGGGCTGTTGTGCTGGTGTAACACACAACAGTAACGGGCATCGACCTTGAGGTCAAAGAAGGGTGACATGATGCTACATCTATCTATCATCATGAGTCATAAAACCCTGGAGAGAAAGGAGGGTCAGTAAATTATATAGTGAAACATTAGATCTCAGTCACACAATGGATATGATGAAATTATTAGTTTACTATCTGGTCGTTTAATCATTATTGTCCATCTTTTGTAGTTTTTGAGTCTCCTTCTTCCAGTTTCCTCTTGTTTCCCACAATGCACAGCGAACACCACCACCAAGATGGCCGACGCTATGGAGGAGTATGAGAAAGAAGCTGGCTGCGTCCCGATTCTCCATCCTGAGGTATGATCAGCGCTGCCGCCGCCTTCTACAGACAAACACACAGAAAACGTCTGAAATCCGCCCGTGTGTGGGTAGCCGCCTGTTTTCGGTGTCATTTTATTTGTTTGTTGAATTTTTGAGGGGAAACTCCGGTGCCCCCTGCAGAACCACCGGTGGGAGGGGGGAGAGCAGGCAGCTAGCGATGCTAAAGATGCTAACGCTAGCTTCCTCCTCCTGCTGCAGAACGCTGCACGGATGTCAATGTTTATTTAACGCTAACACTGCTGGTCTTCTACGGCGTAAAAACCTGTTGACCCCGAGCGGTTAAAGTAGCGTTCACGGTTAATCTGTTGTGGTCACACGACGCTAGCGTTGCGGCTACATTTATAGTTTGTTGCTAAGCTGCTGCATCAAGGAGTCAAATGTGACGGTGTTTTTCTTCATCTGTGGGGGTCCAACGTTCATGCCAACATCTCTGAATGCAAATAAAATGTATCGTGTAGAAGTCAGACGCTGTCCATTGTATGGAACAGTGATTACACTGAGCTAACTAGATCCAGTACTGATGTCACCTGTAAATGTTAACCTGCACACAAATGTCAGCTTGTGTAGTTTTTGCATGTTATACCTGTGGATAAATAGGAACACGTGTTTCAGTCTATCCCAGTGTTTTTGCAGCCTTGCATTGGATTGTCGACTAAACTATAACCTTCCCACCAAGCTTCAGTGATCAGGATCAAGGTTTAGCAGTCAGATTGTATCAAAGGGAAACAATTATGATTATTGACTGTCTATGTCTCAGTTCAGGGGCCGCATTTTTTTGTTTGTTTTTGAAGGTTGCGTTCTACAAAGGTCTGGCCTTCCAAGAATGCAGACGCCAAACCAACTGTCTATCCCACAGAGCATTTTGCAGTTATGTTATGAGCTTATCCTGCACCTACCCCCTCTGGCCTAGCAATCTTGACAGCTGACAAGCTGGAGTAGAGGGTGCAACCCGTAGTTCAGTGATCATTTTGTGTGAGGAAAAGATGGATGTTTTTGTTGTGGAGCAGCCAAAAGGAAGAAAAATTGTTGTGCACTTCGAAACGACTTGAAATGCTGTTGCTTGCACATAATGTATAATTTGTTGCAGTGGTTAGATTAACACTTACCCATGTGATAAACAAACAATATTGACAGTGTGTACAATAGCAGTGGTAGTGGACAAGTAGTTAAGTGGGATTGTTTCCAGTACTGAAGGTTCTCATTCTCCATCTAGTGGAGTTGCATCAGAAAGGACCTTCATTGTAAAACTTGTGCCATATCCACATGCAGAGCCACCTCTGATTTGCTGTGGCTACCTCAAGTGAAACAAGGGAGAAGCCGAAGGGACTTACTATTGAGTTGACGTTGCGTGCAGCCAAGTCATTCATTCAAAAAAAATGTATTTCCATGTTTACTGTTATCCATAAAACAGACAGTTGTCTATCACTAAGTGTGTTATTTGCTGTGCTCTCTGCCATGCTTAGCTTAGAGAACAGATACTTATGTGCTTATCAAACGTGGGTGCTAATAATTAAATCAAGGGAAGTAGTTGTATCACATATTTACATGGTAGCATTTCAAGTAATCACTGTAGGAAAAAGTGTCCTTTTTTATGGGGAAGTGTGTCCAAACTTTTGACTTGTAGTGGGTGTGTACGCATATACGCGTATATACATACATACATACACCACAGAAGTCTAAATCATTGTCAACAGCAAAAATTTTTCATAATATGCCTGTTGCTGGAAAAAATACAACATTGCCTCAGTCCCATTTGCTTGCTAATGTTAGCTAATTTCATTCATTTTGTATACCTGTTTATTCTACTTAAGGGTCACTGGGAAGCTGGAACTTATCCAAGCAGTTATTGGGTGAGATTTGGTGTACTGTACACCCTGGACAGGCCACCAATCTATTGCAGAAATGTTAGCTAATGACACCATGATTTTCACAGTAAAACTCTTCATTATCTCTCTGCTGCATGTAATATTGAAATGCATTCTACCCAAAATGCAGATTATCGGCAATTGCTTTGCCATTTTGCTTCATATCTGCAGCAGTGAAACAGAAAATGAAAGCTGTTCTTAGCAGCTGCTTGTTATTTTTCCACTTTCAAAGTGTTGTTTATGACAGTTTAATGGCCACCAGGCCAAAGCTGTGGTTCGCTGAGCCATTGCTCCACTACTTTAGGTGGGTAAACTATATTATGGATATGTCTCACTGACCAGCTCCATTGACAAATGCGTGTGCTGCTTCCTCACTGAAAAGATGAGGTTTCAGCTAAAAATCAATGGCTGATGTAAGATGGATAATAGGGTTAATGGATAACATTGTCAATATTGCTTCTCCATTTGTTGTATATATTACCAGCAAACAGACACTGATGAAGGCTGCAGCTGTTGTTGCTGTTAGAAATACCACCGTTGGCTGTTTAGAAAGTAGGAAGGGATGTAGAACAGGTACACAACTATCATGGCTGACGACAGGTCACTAGTCATCAAGGAAGGCGATGCTGCAGAATGCAGTTTTTAAACAACCTTCATAATTGAAACACTTTTGGCAATCAAGCCTCTGGATGAGTTTGTCTATTGCTTCATTTGCAAGAACTGTTTTTGAGGAACTGGTGGAGGAAGTTAATAATGAAAGCAGTGCAAGCAGTTTAAAATCCACCATATTCTCAAATCACAAGAGATTAAATGAGACACAGGGCTGTTCAAATTAATTGTTTCAGCAGCAGGACTGTGATGTGTGCATGAGCAGTAGTCACACAATGAGACATGTGATGTCAGGTAATGCAAATTAAATCAAACGCTGACAATCTACAAGAGAGGTTTGTCTGATATAACATATGACTGACTCTCATTTAAAGGTTCTTGCACAGAGGTCGGTTTTTACTTATTTATTGGCTCGTCAGCGACAAGCACATGCTGCATGCATGTCACATTAACGGCTCTGGACCTGTCAGTGTGTGTGTGTGTGTGTGTGGAACTTGTCTTTTAATATCCGAGGTCCAGACATTAACTTTGAATTCTTTTCCTCCATCATTGGACTGATTTGAAGGTTGTTTCTAGTCAAAATGTTGTGAGAATTTTCACAGTGGTTTTTAGTTCCATAACTTTCTATTCAGGCAGTCAGCCTCAGCAGCACACAAGATAGTTGGAACAGATTGTCAGGATGTGCAGATGAACAAATCTTGGCAGGAGAAAACCAAGACACCTCCTGGTATCTTTGGCACTTAAATACCGGAATATAAATACACATTGGTCACCTTCATGTTATTGTCACACCCTTCTCATCCGCCTCCTGTATTTCTCTCTCAAATACAATCTTATTCTTGCAGTCTGTGGTTTTTATTGGACTGTTTTCCTGCTTGTCTGACTGCTTTAATAATCTACAGAATTTATCAAGTACTTGTTTATTACAAAGTGACAGGAATTGGAAACAAAGTGTTTCATTTAAATATGCTAATTATGGTGAGTAAATTGAAACATACAGTAAATACAAAATGGTTAACATTTTGAATTATGTGATTGAAGGGACTGTTTTAATTTTTATGTGTAATTTTTTTCATGGTCGAGCCAAAATTAGTTGACTTGGAGGGAGAGCTTTCATATTATTATTTGTATTAGTATTAACATTTATTTATTTACACTCATTTATTTCAGTCAAATGTGACTTATATGTCAGCTGACTCCTTCCATTTGCCTGGTGCTTTTAGGGATGGCTCAGTGCCATGTTTTCCTATGGATAAATACAGATTGTGAATACGATTATCTGGAATATAGCCCATTAAATAATATGAATCCAGGCTAATTGAATATAGCGCTAGAAATCACAATAATTTCCTCAATAATTACTGATACATGATAAAGTAGCAAATAACGATTCATTTTTAATTAAAAAAAAAAAAAAAAAACAGTTTTTGGATGATTACATTTACTTGTTAATATTACTTTTATTACTACTACTGTGTTAATTCATTAAAACATTGGTTTTCCTCCTGTTTCATTGTAATACAATTCCTGCCTGTACAGTACGTCTTGTCCATCTTAATTCCCCACATTCCTCATGGTGGCAAAACTGCAATGCTGACTCAGCACACACACCCCTCACTGTGCAGGGAAGCCCAAGCTAAAGTCTGATGCAAGATGGTAACCAGAAAAGTCTCTGCCTGCCAGGCCCGATGTGCATCTCAGACAGCATCCCTGTTTTGTTCTTCCTCATTATCAGTGAGCAGCATCACAGCCAGGAGGCTGGAACAAATGCTTGACAGTTAAAACGTTGAGCTTTTTGAGGAAGTCCTGGAAATGCTGCAATTTTGATGGCAGGTTTCAGTTTGTTGGTTTAACTCTTTCACTCTGAAGAAATCACACCCAGTGACTGAGACAATGAATTGATCATGTGGATGCATCTATCTACCAGGATCAGTAACACCCATTTCAGTCTTCTCTGTGGTTAAAAGTTACAAGGCACCCAACTTTTCACTCTTGACAGACAAATTTCCAAGTTTGCAATGTCAGGTGTCACCTACATCAGCAGGCAAGTACACCTGCAATTCAGCAACAGTGAAAGTCTCAAACCCTTGGTTACATATAATCTGACTAAATGGTGCTCTGTAAGAGAATAGCAGTGGACTTTGAACAGAACCCTGGGGTACGCCATATTTCAGTGCTAGAAACTGAGAGATGATGTAAGAAAAACACTGCAATCAACCCAAAAAGTAAGAGTTCAGAAGAAAGAGTTCCCAATCAGAAATAACAAAATAGTTTTCAATTCTCTTCAACACAGTAGTATTAAACTCTGTGGTGTCGCTCAGAACCTGCAGTTACATCTAACAACAGCAACACTGATATGGAATGATGTGCACTGAATGCTAAGATCATTACCTGGCAGATATGCAAGAAGTTTTATTACAGTTTTAAACCTAGCAGAAGTACTCCCAAGGATGAGCCATCAGTTCACAATTGTCAAAATAGACAGCCTTAATGTTAACCAAAGATCCTTCATGATTGAGAAAACAAGTAGTACATTTAACACCCACCACAGATGATTCAGGCTCATCTGTGAGTAAAATGTTTGGTTTTATCTGATTTGTCCTGCCAGACTGCATCAATTTCAAATGACACACATTTTTTTCCCCGAGAACGAACATTTGGTGTTAATTTTCATCAATCAAATTTTTCTTATTAGATGATAAAGATGGAAAATATTTTTTCTGTGTACACATCATAGATCAGATTATTTTTTTAAAAGCTATTTACGTGACTGTTTCTAGGTTCTTATAAAACCTGTGTGTGTGTGTCCAGAAACTAGACTGTCTGGGTGGTCTTTGTTTCCCAGATGCAGTCCTTGTTTCCTAGTGGCAGCAACTGATTAAATTGCGTAACGTTACCAGGGAAGCTAATTGAATGTTGCATATACAGCCGTCACCTCTGTTGCAGATAAGAACATCACCAGCATTACTCAGCAAGTCTCTCTTTTCGATCTCTTGTGCTACATATATTTTCTCAATTTTGTCTCTGTGATCGCTTACTGATCATGAATACTGAAACGATAAGAAGTACATCAGTAAGAAGTGCTTAGCGTTTTGAATGAGGGATTTTGAGACTTGGTGCAGGTCTGTCTCATACAATCAGTGTTTGTTGATCTTCTCTGAATGCATCTCAACACTATTCCTGTTCAGTTTGAACAATAGAGCAATGTTCTTGGTGTTGAAGAAGGGTATGCTCCAAGAAAATAATTGCTTCTCCATCTTTTTTCTTAAATCAGGAAATCAAACCCCAGAGTCATTACAACCACGGCTACAGTGAGAGCGTTAGCCGTAAAAACCATGTGGACGACTACAGCACCTGGGATATTGTCAAAGCCACACAGTGAGTAGATAATGTGTTCCGAATGCGCACACTGTGGAAAAGTCTTAGGCCACAGGTATATTGATGTATGACCCAGTTTGTATTCTGAATACTTTCATAAACCTCTTCAAACTAAAAAAAAAAAGTAAGGTGTTATAAAGGTCCTGATGACCATTGGTTGCCTTTGCATATCACTGGATTGGTGAAGTGGATGAGAGTCTGTTATATAATGCCGGAGTAGATCCTTGTCATTCGATTGGTGGTTTTTATGTCACATGATATGGATTATTTGTACCATTTGCCATTGTGTTCCATTTACCATGCAATTTTGGTTCTATACATTTTGTGCTATTGCATGCCGCCGCGCACTCACACTAGCAACAACGGCACTTAAATTAAAAACAAACAGCGGCCTGACACAGTGGCTAGGCCATAGTGCCCAGACCTCCCCAAGAAAGCAGTGTTTGCCGGAGGCAGAACCGCGCAGGCCGTGTTAGCCCCGCCACATCTCAGGGCTTGCGGGAGGTCCACTGGGGCATAGTAGGATAATACCTGAGTATTGCATATCTGTCTCGCTACAAGCTTTGGTGGACACCGTGGGACTGGGAAGGGCATAAGTCCATTTTCTCTTTGTGAATTAATAAAATATCAAATGACAAAGATCTATTTTCGGCATTGTATAAAACAAATAATGAATGTTTTTTCATTTGTGCAATGGTACAAATATTTCATGCGGTTCCATCTTTCACTTCATGAATTATTCGTACCATTGCACTCAATATTCATTATTTGTATACTACTCTTTGGACAGAATGCCAGTCCAACTCAGGTTATTTCACCAGATAAGGACAGTTGGTATCCATTTACAGTTGGGTGCACTGAGATTAGTCACATTAAGTGTCTTGTCCAAAGGCACGGATGGGTAGTGTGGCTGGGAATTGAAACCTGTCTGCATATTTGTAGCCCAACCCAATATCCCACGAGCACCCTGCCCTACAAGAATACAGTGGCTTATTTAAGGGTTATTCTTTAACTACGGGCACTATTGGCCTTGTAAATGTAATTACCACCACACCATTGCCTTACAATATAAAGCGCCTTGGGGCAACTGTTTGTTGTGATTTGGCGCTATATACATGTGCTCTGATGTCACTATTTATCTCCATAGAAACTACCCAAACAATCTTTCATACAAACTGTTTAAAGGGACATTACAGTGTTGTGGTGGAAATTACGGCAATAGTGTGGGACAACTACATTTTGTTTAAAAAAATCACAACAGTTGTATGGCATTGAGTACCCCAATTATGTTTTGATTATTTTACTGATATTTTATTCAGAGATATTTTAAAACATTAGAAAAAACGTTTTTTTACCATTCATTTTTATCATTGAAGATCAAAAGTCTGGGTGTGGGACAAGCACAAAACGGCAATATTTGCATATAATGATGCTGAAAAAAGGTGAAAAAGTCATAATAGACTACTAGAACAAATTTCTTAAAACACTTTCATTGTAAAGATAACTATAAAAGTGTGAAATTTCCCCTTTTTTCTGTTTTTCATACAGTATGATCAAAGGACATAATAAGTGCCCGTAGTCTAAGAATCACCCTTAAGAGGCTGAATAATGGCTGTATAATAACAGTAATTGTATTATTACACACATTACATGTGTGCATGTTTGTGCATAATATGACTTAAAACACCTCCCCAAATTTTAACTCCAGATACGGCATCTATGAGAGATGCAGGGAGTTGGTGGAGGCGGGCTTTGACGTTCGGCAGCCAGACAAAGAAAACGTGACACTCCTCCACTGGGCCGCCATCAACAACAGGATAGACCTGGTGAAGTGAGTCTGCTTGTTTTTATTAGTGGGGAAGTCATAACGGTAATCAGATGTGGATAAATGTTTACATATACATGTTGTATTCAGGAGAGTCTTGTCATAAATGCTGTTACACACAGAAGCATAGGCAGGGCTCCAGACTGTTTATATTGGTTAAATTGTACAGTTTGAGATTAGACATCCAAAGAACGATTAGCTCCTTTCAGCCAAAGGTGTTTGTTTCTGCAGGTACTACATATCAAAGGGAGCCATAGTGGACCAACTGGGAGGAGACCTCAACTCCACACCTCTACACTGGGCCACCAGGTAATACCCCAGATAACAGATCAGCCACATTCACTGTAATGAGAAGGGCCACTTTACAGGTTTGACACTGAATCATGAAAAGAAATTCATTTAGCAATACCATAATAGGTATATGGTTCTGTTTGGACTTGCTATTGGACCACTTCTGCCCAAATTTGAACCACATTATTGTTGACTAACACAGAAATCCCGCAATGGTATGATCTTGAGTTTGACCTTTCACAGCCACTTAAAGTTACAGGTTATGTTTGAAATGTCCTGGCAGACACATCCTTACACTGCACTGTAGTCATTTGAGTTTGTAATGATCATTCAGAGCGGTCGTGTATACTGATTGTACTATGTTCCAGCCCGTGTGAGATTCATCCATCCGCCCTCCCAAGAAGCTAAGGGAGGGAGGTACAAAGCTTTCCCGTCCTGAATTATTGATGGGCTTAACAGGAGGCACCTGTACCCTTCTCAGTCCATAGACGAGCAAGATTTCCCATGTCACCATTTATGCCAAATCAACCCCCCCCCAACCTGTCAGTGACATTTATACACCTCTGGCCTCCTGTCTGTATGACTGCAGCCACTCACATACTGAAACACACACCTTCGAATGTACACACTGCACATAACACCCATGTGCTTTTGCAGCTGATGTGCTAGTACAGTTTTCAATTTTGGAACCTTTTGCAAAAAAAAGACTGAAATTTGGCAGTCAATAAAAACACATCAAAATCTGTTGGCATCTTGTTGGCGAAATGTTAATGTTGGTATTCCTTGAAGGGAATGGTCACATGGTGGCACAGTGGTTACCACGCTACCAAACCATGACTCTAAATGCTTTAAATTGTTAAAGAAAAATTCAAGATTACCTTTTAAAGAGATTGTTCAATTTGTGAGACTGAATAATTTACATTAAAAAAAAGTTCAGATTTTCATGTTTCTGTTCCTCCAAGTGTCAAACTTTTTTTTTTTAAATTGATGTTTGTTTTTTAATATTTACTTTCTTTTAGGCAAGGTCATCTATCCATGGTGGTGCAGCTCATGAAATACGGTGCAGACCCGTCTTTGATTGATGGAGAGGGCTGCAGCTGCGTCCACCTAGCCGCTCAGTTCGGACACACATCCATCGTGGCGTACCTTATCGCCAAAGGGCAGGTAAGAATCAGAAAACGCTTCTCACACACGCACGCACACAGTATTGTCAGGGGACGTGTCAGCTGCTGCCGATGCCAGACGTGTGAGAGAATGCACATACGAAGCAGAATGCAGGAAGAGTTGTCTTGATTATTGTCGCCTTTAGCACATTCAGTCTACTGACATGTTAATACAGGTGCTCTGTTACCATATGAGACTGATTGCAAACGTTTTTATTTGTACTGTCTCACAGAATATTAGAGTTGAGAGCAAATAATGAGTATGAGCACATAGTGCACCGTAGCAGCTGTGCTAAGACTAGGTTTGTTGTAACTCAATCCCAGAGTTTAGGTTTTGTTGGTCACTCATAAAAGTGCAATGTGTGAAGCAGCAGGAGAAATGTTGGACGCACAGTCACATCAAGATTGCAGCTCCTCTCGATTTGTCACGTGTCTGTGGTGTCCCTCACTTGTTCTTGTCAGTGAGGCTAACTTTTTGCTCCATGCATTTTTGTTGGAGTACTTGAGGAAAGAACACTAAAGTTGGAGTGAAGGAATCTTTTTAAAATGCATGAGTTGCGAATGTGAGAGAATTTTTCAGTCGGGTTTGCTCATGCAGACCAAAATGTTTTGAATATTAAAACTTTGACCTCTGGCACACATTTTGAGGGTGACTATCCATATTGTATCTCTGTTCTCTGGCTACAGTTAAATAAGGGACATTAAAAAAAAGAGAGAGAGAGAGAGAGAGAGAGAGAACTGCGGCTGTATTTATTTTTGGTTTCAACAGTAGTGCTTACCACTAGAGGGAGCCCTGTCTATTCATTATTCCTGCAGTTCCTTTTGTTTTCTTCATGATATCATTTCTGTGTCACAGGATGTGGACATGATGGATCAGAATGGTATGACTCCTCTGATGTGGGCGGCTTACAGGACGCACAGGTGTGTATTTATGCGCAAGCGCAGCTACACAATTTGTTGTAGAGCATACAGTTTATTTCTGAGAAAATCGATCAATTTTAAATCTGCGTGAATATCAAAGTGAAAATCTAAATCTGATGTCTAGTCAGACACAGTAGTAACGGTGACATTGTACCTAAACAGAAGGCACTCTGGTACAAGCTTGTGCATGTTTTTGCTGACGGCAGCCAGACGACGCACAAACACAGTCATCAGTTATCAGATCACTCTGACGATGAACAGTTAAGAATCGGCAATTTTGCAAGTGACAAACTAAGAACTATCTTTTCTTTCTTTTGTTCTTGCATTTTTATCCAAACAGCACAGACGTCTGTGTTAAATTTAAACTGTTTTACACTTCAGACTTCAACCATAAATAATGTTTTAATGTAGTGTAAGTTTCCAGACTAAGCATGTCTGTGTACTGCAACATTATGATGTGGAAAATACATTTAATAATCATTCAGTTTGTGTGCATCATCTTCAGTGAAAAACATTAAACAAGGGGAAGCACGTCACTGCTTAGCAGCCTGCTTATCACAAGAATAGTGTTTGACAGTCATTCTAATGTGTCACTAAAAACCTACTTATATTTTTCAGCTGCTGTTTTTTATTTTTATATATTTCTGTTTTTCATTGAGTTCCTTTTTTACCAGATTTGCATCATTTCTCTCTCTCTGTGACAGCGTTGATCCAACTAGGCTTTTATTGACCTTCAACGTGTCAGTCAACCTGGGCGACAAATATCACAAGAACACGGCGCTGCACTGGGCCGTACTGGCTGGCAACACTACAGTCATCAGCCTGCTGCTGGATGCCAACGCTAACGTGGACGCGCAGAACATCAAGGTACCACGAGCTTCTCAGCGTAATCCACAGAGTACCATATTAATTTTGTAGTGTTGGTTAAAAGTCAGATCACCACATTGTCAGTGCGTTTGTGGGCTAAAATGGCTTTGGTTTTGTTTTAAATGGCAGAGTGCAAATGGGTGCACTAAGTGGTCTGATGTTATGTTTAGGGTGAGACGCCACTTGATCTCGCCAAGCAAAGAAAAAACATCTGGATGATCAATCACTTACAAGAAGCTCGACAGGCCAAAGGTTACGACAGCCCGTCCTATTTGAAAAGACTGAAAATGGACAAGGTACACACATACGCACAGATAAAACCACTGCAACACACAAGGAAAGAGATCATCAGGTGTTCAGGGTGAATTTGGTCTTTTGAATAAATCTATAAAATATTTCTTTTTGAAAAAAGAAAGCTTGTTGGTCTTACGGGCAACAGCCCTCCTGCACTAAAACCCCCAAGTGTTAGTAATCAGACACACACATTATGTGTGAGGTCATACAACCCCTGGCAAAAATTATGGAATCACCGGCCTCGGAGGATGTTCATTCAGTTGTTTAATTTTGTAGAAAAAAAGCAGATCACAGACATGCCACAAAACTAAAGTCATTTCAAATGGCAACTTTCTGGCTTTAAGAAACACTATAAGAAATCAAGAAAAAATATTGTGGCAGTCAGTAACGGTTACTTTTTTAGACCAAGCAGAGGAAAAAAATATGGACTCACTCAATTCTGAGGAATAAATTATGGAATCACCCTGTAAATTTTCATCCCCAAAACTAACACCTGCATCAAATCACATCTGCTTGTTAGTCTGCATCTAAAAAGGAGTGATCACACCTTAGAGAGCTGTTGCACCAAGTGGACTGACATGAATCATGGCTCCAACACGAGAGATGTCAGTTGAAACAAAGGAGAGGATTATCAAACTCTTAAAAGAGGGTAAATCATCACACAATGTTGCAAAAGATTTTTTGTTTGATGCCGTTCCAGTGAGATTTATAAAGATGACTGCCTGAAGACAACATGTAAATTTCCACAGTCATTGATGATATGGGGCTGCATGTCATGTAAAGGCACTGGGGAGATGGCTGTCATTACATCATCAATAAATGCACAAGTTTACGTTGATATTTTGGACACTTTTCTGATGTTTAAGGATGATGAAATCATTTTTCAAGAAGATAATGCATCTTGCCATAGAGCAAAAACTCTGAAAACATTCCTTGCAAAAAGACACACAGGGTCAATTTCATGACATAGGGTCAATGTCAACGAGCAGATGTGATTTGATGCAGGTGTTAGTTTTGGGGATGGAAATTTACAGGGTGATTCCATAATTTATTCCTCAGAATTGAGTGAGTCCATATTTTTTTCCTCTGCTTGGTCTAAAAAAGTAACCGTTACTGACTGCCACAATCTTTTTTTCTTGATTTCTTATAGTGTTTCTTAAAGCCAGATAGTTGCCATTTGAAATGACTTTAGTTTTGTGTCATGTCTGTGATCTGCTTTTTTTCTACAAAATTAAACAACAGAATGAACATCCTCCGAGGCCGGTGATTCCATAATTTTTGCCAGGGGTTGTAGTATATATTCACTTTTATTTTCATTTAGCATCACGCCTCGTTTCCTGTGCTCATAAAATGTCATTGAGATCCATGCATAACTTTTTGAGTTTGTATCTCTAACTGAAATTACATAAATCTATTATATCCTATTGCGTTATTCATCTTCTCACAAAATGTTATTGAAGCTGACTATTAATCACTCTTTGAATTGAATTCCTGAACTCTTAAAAACCTCTTCTGGATCCTGGATCCAAAATTAGATCCAGATATAATTCAAAATAAAATCCTTAATTTTCTCAGATATTATCCCTCTGCTCACTAAATTTCATCAGCATGCCCTTACAATCTTTAGAGTTAAATGTTGCTATGTGCCAAGCCTTCTTCTGGATCTCATTTCCAGAATATATTCCGGATCACCTCCCAAATGGGATTCACTTGTTTCCTGGAACATTATCTGTCTGCTCACCAGATTTCATTGAAATCTGTTCATTACTTTTTTGAGTTGTCCTGCAAACAGGCAAAAAAAAAAAACCTCAGTGAAAACATAGTTTTCAGTGCCGTTTGTCTGTTGGCAGACTTAAACAAAAACTACTGGTGTGATTAAGGGAGCAGAACAAGAAATTGTGCTCTTTAGAAGATAAATAATACCTGGATCTATCCACTTAATTGGATCCACTCCAAAACGTAATCATTCCCTCCTGGGCCTGTACCCCACCCTTCCACCAAGTTTAAAAAAAAATCAGTTCAGTATGTTTTGCATAAACATACTAACAGATAACACTGGAAAAAACTGTCCTTTGCAAAGGTTAAACTAGAAGGGCACTCAGTAGAGTGCATCCCTCCTCCACACCACATATCAATATCGAAGGATGTGGATTCACAAAATATTACTAATATTGCTATATTACAGAGTTTAATCTGGATCATCACCAAATTTTAATTGATTCATCTCGGACATATTTCCCATTATTCCACCAAATTTGGTTCAGATGCATTCAAAACTTTTTGAGTTATCCTGTTAACAGACAAACGCCGGTGCAAACATAACCTCCTTGGCAGAGGTAAAAATAAAATGGACATGGGTATGTAGAGTGCTAAAATCTAAGAACAGGTGTGTTTTAGTTTGTTGAGCTCTCTGTGTCATTCTAATTCTTGAATCTTTTCATACAAACCTACTTTAAAGTCATGATGTCAATGCATATGATCGCTGTTTTTTTTTTTTTTTTTTAATGACAAATCGATTAAGTCCCCTTTGTGCCTGTTGAAATCTGGCTCTTTTCTACTTTTGTTTTTCTGTCTTATATCTTCATCTGTCTTTCTCTCTGTTTATTTTTGTTTTTTTCTGTACTTCTAATAATATTTATTTTTTTCCCTCTCTCTCTTTCTTGTGTGCATCCCTCAAATTCTGTCTCTCTGAACTTCATGTTCGCCTTTTGTGCCACTTAATTTGCATGATTGGTGCACCTGTCTCCTTCCTGTACTCTCCCGCTCCTACAGGAGTTCAGGCAGAAGGTGATGCTGGGAACGCCCTTCGTGGTCATCTGGCTGGTGGGTTTCATCGCCGACTTGGACATCGACTCCTGGCTGATCAAAGGCGTCATGTATGCTGGTGTCTGGGTTGCCGTGCAGTTCCTTTCCAAGTATGTCACAATCGCTACGATGTCACTGTTTGACAGCAGATAGTCTGCTTTTGTAGTTGTACTCAGAATTCCATTAGTGTGCCAATAATGAAATGAAAATGATTCACTCTGGATGTGTTCTTAAGTTGGGAAACATTAGTGCAGAGATGTCCTTTGTTATTTTTTTGGTTTGTTTGTTTTATAAAGAGAAAACCATGTTGGACATGTTCTCTGAGACTCATTTGACTGATGGTTTTGGCAGAAACTTTCTCAGAAACTGAAGAAAGTCCCAAATTTCCCTGCAGAAATCAAGGTTAGGGTAAGGCTGTGGGTTTCAGCGTGACCATCGTGGGTCATGTGAGTTTCTAAAGAAGTTTTCTTTGTGAGTCTCGCCTACTTTAATTGTTGCAGCAGACATAGAAGCTGAAATGTCAAACAGTTTAAACTTGCTGGATACACAGATGTGATTACAAGAACACAGAAAGCACTTATTTTAATAGTCTAAATCGTCTCTAACTAGGCTAAGTCCTGCTGTCTTGACCTCCTCTGCAGGGCCTTCTTTGATCACTCCATGCACAGTGCTCTGCCTCTGGGAATATACCTGGCCACCAAGTTCTGGATGTACATCACCTGGTTCTATTGGTTCTGGAATGATATCCTTTTGTAGCTAACAGATAACTTCTATCAGGAAGGGCTGACCACCAAAACAACATGAAGACAGACAAGAATGAAAGACAAGTGGTGACAGTAATAACTGTGAAGTGATGAAAAATATGAGGCGGAACCTCAGTAATACAACATACCAGGACAAACAGCCACACATAAACAAGCAGTGACAGCAACAGTCTGTTGTCTATTTAGTGAGCATCCATACCCTATTCTAGGACACCAGAGTCTTGATCCTGAATTGCGGTGACAGCCACAAACACCTAACCGGGGGAACAACAAAACAGAATGCCTTGGAAATGTTTGCACATGCACAGGTTGGTTGTCGTCATTGTGTCCCACGGCAGTCTGTACTCAAAGTTCTTGAAATGGAGCAATATCTCCACCTGGTGAACATTTACCGTTAATTCAGGTGATCTGGTGCATCAGTTAACAAACCTCAAAAATGGAAAAGATTCCTCATGTGAGGATTCATACATACATACATATACACATGTACACACACGTACACAACGGGTAAAATAAGTATTGAATGCATCAACATTTTTCTTAGTAAATATATTTCTAAAGGTGCTATTCACCTGAAATTTTCACCATTTGATGAGCTACAAGGATGATGCCATTATTTTTTTGAATTGTCGTATTGACAAGCTCCAGGGTGATGGATTCATTCATTCACTCTGCATTTTACAGGATACTTGCATCTGCTTTGGAAAAGCCTAGCAACAGAATTCAAATGCTTTTATGAATGGGTTCATGCAGCGAGTGCATGTCCAAATCAGACGTGTTTGTAACACTGATTGGTGCTAATGAGTGGACACTCGAGGCTGGAGGCCCCTTCTGACTTGCTATGAAGGGCTGTTTGGTCAAATATGGTACAAATATGTCTGTGTTTCTCCTCTGTGAAGGTTGTGTGTTCGTATTGCAGACACGAGCTGCAACAGCTGCTGGGTGAATAACTCAAAAACTAATGAAGTGATTTTTTTTTTCCAAAGAATATGGAAATGTTGGCCGGGGGCTGTAATAGAAACAGGTTTTTGGGAAGGTTCCAGAGAGGACTGTGCTTTTGTCCCTGGTAGAGTTGTGTGTCATCCTGGGGGGATTTTATATGTACAACACACAAAGGCTAAGATGAAAGTAATAAATCATTGGTAATTTTGCATAATGATAATATTCTTTTGGCTTTTGTTGTTCCACAGAATCAGCAACAGATTTTTTTTTTTACACCCTGGTTGTGCCTTTAGGTTGGAACATTGTGTGTGACAGTTGTGGCCTACTTTCCACCAGTATGGGTTCATTATCCTTTTTTCCAAGCGGTGAATAAGGTTGGATCAGATAGCATAGGCAGGGCTGCTTAATGTCCCCCACCCCCGCAATAAAAGTTGATATCACATTTTCCCTCAATAGTCAAGGGTAGAGACTTTACTCAGGACTACGTTTCTTTATGGAAGTCAATGTGAAGTTCTGCATCCTATAAAATAAATAAGTTGTAACTCAAGGTGATTGTTGATGATACATCAGTGTGATCACGTATTTTTATTTTTTGAAGAATCTTGGTGACGGTCTTTGTGTCCCGTTGGTTCTTCCCAGAGCCTCCAGGATGATCTTGTCATGGTCCTTCCTCTTTCCCCAAGTCTTTGTGTTAATCAAAAGGTGATGAGGGCTTGGCTGTGTTTCTTCTGGGTTTGAGCTGATTCATCCACGTCTGTCTTCTGGAAGCCATCTGTTAAATTCCTCACGAAACCAGCACACACATCCACACTTTTTACTGTTCCTCTTCCTGTCAACAGTGCACATTTGGTGCATATTTTAGCTCGACGCTGCACCTGGAGTGTGTCTCACTGTCCAACTATTTCTTTGTAGTGGCTTTTCTTAATGAGAACTAATTATATGCCAGCAAACAGAAGTTAGCGGGGTTGTGTAAGTGTCACCTGGTCTGCTCATCTATCCATGAGTTGTGAAATCTGATGGGATCAGGTGTGCACAGGGTGGCATGACAGCACAAATCTGAAATGTGTACGGCTACTCTTGTTGGGAGTTTTTAGCAGACTTTTGTAGTAACACGCTCTTTTCCATTCATGCACACTCTGTGGCCCAGCTTGTCTTTTGTTCTGCCGTGTGTGTACCTATGGTCCTATAGGCTTTCCTTTGCGGCGGCCCATAAACCGTTTATAGTCTTCTTGTGTGAGACGAAGAGTGATTCAGGAACAAATTAATTTCACTGGCCTGTTAAGAGAGTTACTACGCAAGGGGAACATGTGACTCAGATTCCCTTTATTAAAAAAATAAAAACAAGAAAGGTGGTTTGTGGGAGCTAAGTAAATGCTGTAGGCCATATTGTGTTTACCTGCTTCAGCTTGTCTGACGTTTCTTGATCGCCAGTTTTTACTTGGGTGTCTTTTGGAGTTCTGATTTATTCAGGTCATTTGCATCAGATGTATTGACCACAAAATCTTCAAAAAAAAAAATTTACGTACTAAATAAAAAATAATAAACCAGATCGCTCAGTTGTCTTTAAATTAACGTTATCGCCGGCCAAATGTTGCTGCCGCTCTGTCAGTATTTTAATACTGCTGACTGCCGCTTTATATTCTCTCTGGACCAGACATGGGGTCAAATATTTTGCATTGTATTTAAATGCAAATACAAATACTTTAGATTTTCGAATTCCAAATACAAATTGTACTTTTTCAAATACAAGTACTTTATATTTTGAGTATTTCAAATACAAATACTTTCTATGAACTATAAACAACAAATCAACACAAAAACTGATAAACCGGTAACATTTTATTGTGAAAATAGCATGACCAAATACTATTGATAAGTAAAGGATTGAATGTTCACAGGCAGTAATCAAACTATCACAATATATATTCTGTTTCCAGCAATATTGCATCCTGTTGTATCCACCATATCACAAAACAATAATAAAATGTCATATCTTCTCATCTCAGCATATTGTATTACGCGGAGCTTATAGTTTTCTGGTGTGTCTCAACACGGTGTCACAGAGATTCCCAAGTTTGAAAAGTATTTGAAGAAGTATTTATAAAAGTATTTGGAAATACTTGGGATCGGCGATGTATTTGAAATACAAATACAAATACTTTGAATTCAAAATCAGAAAATACAAATACTCCGAAATATGTATTTAAGTATGTCTGCTCTGGACAACATAGCGGTGCAGCTATACAAAAAGTTGAGTTAAATGTGTTATAAGCAATTATAACGGGTTTTGCAAACTTTGCATTACTTAGTTTCTCCCCCAAAAAGAAGGCGACAGTTGTAAAACATATAGTTAACCTAAACGTGCTTCCTTAACCTGGCCGCACATCTCCCCTTTGCTACTGTCCACATGCCCTTCCTGATAAACACTCTGGCTCTGTTCTACAACTTTGGCAAATCCTGGAAGTCTGATCCAGGAATCATCAAAGCCTCAGAGGAGCAGAAGAAAAAGGTCAGTTTATAAGAAATAGTTTGATCCTCACCCTGTAATAGTTCAGTGTTGTTTTTCCTTCTTGAGTTTCTGCTCATTCTTATTATGTTCCACAGCTTAATAGTGGAAGGCATAGAGAAGGATTTTCTGAAAATGAAGAGATGCAGGAGGCACAAGCCTCGATTTGATCTGTTTTATGAAAATCCTTCTCTGCTCCAATCCACCGTGAAGCTCTATAAGTGGGAGCGCATCAGTCAGGAGTTGCACTATGTGCGGTGTCTGCAGTCGTCATCTTCTCAGTGTATTTTTTGCTGGTGTGCAAGACACATTTGTAGATTGTGTTACTTTCCAGCTGTAACTGTGTGTTTTCGTTTTTTGGTGTCCGTCTGTCAGACGATCGTGGAGCTGGCGGAGACGGGCAGTCTGGATCTAAGCATATTCTGCAGTACCTGCTTGGTAAGGTCTGAATCCTCTCTTCTGGGGAAGCTGCCGATCCATTTTAGAATAGATTAGGTGTCTGTGGAAGGAAAAACAATAAAGCGACATGTTGAGAAGCTTCTCATTGGTGTGTTTCCTCACAGATACGGAAGCCCATCAGGTCCAAACACTGTGCTGTATGCAATCGCTGCATCGCCAAGTTTGACCACCACTGTCCCTGGGTGGGGAACTGTGTCGGTACGTCAGCAGCACCACAGATTCCTAAGCTCATCCACAGTTACAGGAACACATGCTCCTCCCAGCAGTGCTGCTTGTAGTTTTTGTGTTTAACTTTCAAATAAAGCTGTTTACCATCAGTTACAAGCGGCTGTGTTGTCCAGAGATGGAGCATATTTTAAACATGCCCTTTACTCAGAACACGTCATTTCTAATCTCGTGGACAAAGCGATAGTTTAGCAGTTGTTATAGATAGCAGAGCAAAGAATGGGCTCTGTTAAGAGTTACATATTGCATGCTTGTGTGTGCTGATTGTGGGGAATAAACAGTTCTGTTATTGTTTGTCCTGACAGCAGCACTGTGGATCGAGACTGTTCTCTTTGTACCTCTCATTCCATTATGTATCTCTCAACATATCTGTGGAAGCTGTTGTCCTGCATTTGAGTGCATGTACCAGTGCAGTAGGACTACTCGATTGTTGTAAAGAACGCCACAGTTGTTTTGTTTTTTGTTTGTTTGGTTGGTTGTTTTTTTGACAAATTGAAATGTTTAGTCATTGACTTAAGAAACATTCTGCGTTTATTAGGTATCTAACATTGAACGAATTAGCACATTTAAGTTAGATTTTGAAAGGTTGTAATGGAAAACAAACAAACAAAAAAAAACCCTGCCATGCAGGCCTTACTAAAATACAAAATGGGCGAAATGTAATGAAATAGTCAAATTTTGTGTACATGTAAATGAGTCCATTGTTGGGTCAGTGGCTGAAAATTCATCTCTTGAACACCAGATGGCACACCCGCCTGTTTTGAGTAAGGAGCACATTTCTGCATTTCCAAAATGCCACGAAAAACACCAAAAAAATAAATAAATACTTAATTTACTCATATTTGGAGTCAGTTGGGGTCAGTATGAGCAAATTGTCATACCCCATTTTGTTACATTTTACCCCCATTTTGTAATTATCAGTCCCCATTTCGCTCCATTTTGTTTTTGTTTTGTTTTTGACTTCATCCACTTCGTATTTTAGTATAGCCAATTTTGCTCCATTTCGTAACATTTGACCCCCATTTCATAATTATCAGACCCCATTTTGTTACTTTTCTTCCATTTCATATTTTAGTATAGCCAATTTTGCTCTATTTCGTTACATTTTACCCCCATTTTGTAAATATCAATGCCCATTTTGCTCCATTTTGTTAGATTTCGTCCACTTCGTACACGTATTTTAGTATAGCCAATTTTGCTCCATTTCGTAACATTTTACCCCCATTTCATAATTATCAGTCCCCATTTTGTTACTTTTCTTCCATTTCATATTTTAGTATAGCCAATTTTGCTCCATTTCGTAACATTTGACCCCCATTTCATAATTATCAGACCCCATTTTGTTACTTTTCTTCCATTTCATATTTTAGTATAGCCAATTTTGCTCTATTTCGTTACATTTTACCCCCATTTTGTAAATATCAATGCCCATTTTGCTCCATTTTGTTAGATTTCGTCCACTTCGTACACGTATTTTAGTATAGCCAATTTTGCTCCATTTCGTAACATTTTACCCCCATTTCATAATTATCAGTCCCCATTTTGTTACTTTTCTTCCATTTCATATTTTAGTATAGCCAATTTTGCTCTATTTCATTACATTTTACCACCGTTTTGTAAATATCAGTCCCCATTTTGTTACTTTTCATCCATTTCATATTTTAGTATAGCCAATTTTGCTCCATTTCGTTACATTTTACCCCCATTTTGTAATTATCAGTCCCCATTTCACTCCATTTTGTTAGATTTCATCCACTTCGTATTTTAGTATACCCAATTTTGCTCCATTTCGTAACATTTGACCCCCATTTCATAATTATCACTCCCCATTTTGTTACTTTTCTTCCATTTCATATTTTAGTATAGCCAATTTTGCTCTATTTCGTTACATTTTACCCCCATTTTGTAAATATCAATGCCCATTTTGCTCCATTTTGTTAGATTTCGTCCACTTCGTACACGTATTTTAGTATAGCCAATTTTGCTCCATTTTTACATTTTACCCCCATTTTGTAATTATCAGTCCCTATTTCACTCCATTTTGTTAGATTTCATCCACTTCGACGTGAAAGTGGCTTAAAAGCACATAGTATCATGGAAAGTTTTGGAAAAACTTGAGGAAAGCCGGCTGCTTGGAAAAAATATGCAGAATAATGAAGAGTCAAGATAATAAACAGTGACGTAACGCGTTTAGATAATACCGCGGAGAACACGGACACTTGAGGACTACATGCAGGAAATGGCCAAAATAGAGTGAATTAGTTGGAGAAACAAAGCCAGGCTTGACGTCTGCGTGGGTTCTGTGAGGGTCCGTTCTCCTGTAAAAACGGAGTGCGACGTTAGGAGCAGGAAGGAGACAACGCGCTGAAAGCAGGTGGTCAGGATGAGCTTTTAAGAGAGGAAACTGCCTGAACAAACACAGCTCCTCCTCCTGAGCACCCGCGATACTAACCTTTCAAGTTGGGGATGGAGATTGTGCACATTTTATACATTAAAAAAACAAACATTACTGGTTTGTTGAAGCATGAATTCTGCGTGGAATCAGCCCAGTGTTCTCACATCTACTGGCTCTTGGATCCACGTTTCATTTATTGTTTTCTGCGGCTTCAGTTTGTTGACATGGATTTTTTTTGTTGTTTGGATGCTAGAACGAGGGGAAAAAAACTGCACATGATGTCATATCTGCTCCTCAAACGCTCGCTACAACCCCAAAATATGTGATAATTTGATGCCTTTTAACAGGTAGTGGGAACCATCGTTACTTCATGGATTATCTGTTCTTTCTGCTCTGCATGATCTGCTGGATGATGTACGGCTGCATCTCCTGTGAGTGGGCAAACTTTTTACTTCTCTCGCTCTTCCAGTTTCTCCTCTAACTCTCATCTTTCTCCGTCTCCAGACTGGAGGATCCACTGTGCCACCAGTTATGCTAAGGATGGTTTCTGGCTCTACCTGTCCCAGATTGCCTCATGCTCACCCTGGATGTTCTGGATGTTCCTCAACAGCGTCTTCCACTTCCTGTGGGTGGCCGTGCTCATCATGTGTCAGCTCTACCAGGTCAAACTCTCCGGGCGGTTGGACACCTTTTACGTCTGCGTTTATTTGGTCTGAAACGTTTGGTTGACCTTTGGTTTGACTCCTCCATCAGATCGCCGCTCTGGGAATCACCACCAACGAGAGGATGAATGCTCGGAGATACAAGCACTTTAAAGTCACAGCCACGTCCATCGAAAGCCCCTTCAAGTATGTCAATTTCTGACAGCTCAGTAACTCATTACAATGTGCACGTCTGCTTTGAATTAAAGTTCCAGTTACTGCATATGTGCGCTGCGCCTCAGTGAGCGACAGCAGGGTCTGATAAATATAATATATATACCTTACGATAAATCCACCTGTCGTCATAATATATATTTCAGCTCAGAAGCTGGCGAAGAGTTTTCTTGTGGAAATTTTGTCTTGGCGTACAATTCCACATGAGTATAATGTGAGCACTTTCATCCCCATCAGATCTTTGTGATGTCATAAGGTGAGAATGTGTGTGTGTGTGTGTGTGTGTGCGTACGCTGAACTCTTGCTTGACCTAAGTAGCATCTCTGCACGAAAATTTATTTGCAGTCTGTTGTGGCAGGTTTTAAGTTTTAATGCCTGGAGACGAGGTGATTATGTAACCTTCACTGTTCTATTGTCAGTAGCTGTAGTAGTAGCTCTATTTACACCAAACATTATTATGCTGACTTGGTGTTTTTTTTTTTACTGCCAATGAGGAGAAATAACCCTCTGAACATCACAATCCACTGGTGGGTTTGAAAGGTGTATTTTATTTAGATATTATTAGCCAGAAAGGGTAAAACAAAAATACAATTTGTCGGATTTGTCGTCATTTTTTTTTTCCTGATGCTTCCATCAGAAAAAAAAAGCAAATCAGCCTTTAAAATAGTGATATTTCATTTAAAAAAAAAAATCACCTTATTCATTGTGTTGCATTTAAAATAAATAATAAATTATTTACTCTTTCCAGATTGTGTTTTTTTAAAAAAAAAAAGCACAACTGTGAAGCCTGGAAAGATTGCTGAGATCAGTAGTCACATGACAAATTCAGTGAATTTCAGGCTGAGAAAGAAGTGGATGGAAAAAAAATGCTGTTACAGTGACTGAGACAGTAGAACAGAGGTGCAAGACTTGCAGGTGCAGTGAAAAATGAGCCTTCGGTCAATATAAATGTGACAGGATCGGAAATAAAGGACCAGAAACTGCATAGGATTTACTGTAAATGATAAAAGAAAACTCTAACTTCTGTTTGCATATGCAGTCATGCTAACGGTGGTTAGCGTTTTCTGTAGTAGAGCCTGTCAGCTGTTAGTGTAACAGTATCCGTGAAAATGCTTCCACATCTGGAAATCTGTTAATTATGGGGAAACCGCCTGAAATCCACTGTCTTTGTTTTACTCCCTTACTTACCGTCACATTGGGGCTAACGTTCGGCTTTCTCTACCCCTTTTCAGCCACGGCTGCATCCGAAACCTCATCGACTTCTTTGAGATTCGCTGCTGCGGTCTGATCCGGCCGGTGACTGTGGACTGGACCACGCAGTACACAATAGAATACGACCAGACGTCTGGATCGGGCTATCAGCTGGTGTAGAGGAGGAGCACGGCAGCGGGGAGCAGGGAGGGTGAAGCGACGCTGGGAGGAAGGAAGGAAGGAAGGAAGGAAGGATTTTCCTCCCCAGGTCACCCCCGGCATCCGTATTGGAGCAGTGCTGTTCTCGGGAACGCTTACTTGTTTTGTTTTGGGGTTTTTTGTTTGTTTGCGGATCATCTCTCCTCACCGATCAAAAGACGAGAAACAGTCTGGCAGGACACGCATGCTTTTATGGTGCAATACCACGCCTCAACCTAAACCGCCCTCGGCCACAACTACTACTGTCACTACCACTACTACTACTCGTACTACCACTACTACCTTATGACATCACGTAAGTACTGTGCCAGATCCTTCACCACTGTCCGACACTCATCTTCTCCGAGCCCTTTGGACAGTACACTGCTGCCAGGCACCGGCGAGAGGAGCGATGGCGAAGGATTTCAAAATAAAAGCTCCTCTCTCTGTTATCCTGTCCAGGAAACACAGCGCTGAGGAGACAGCAGCATCATTAGAGGGCGGTATACTTAATTCCCTTCATCTACAAACACTTACGTAAGGTGTCCCCACTGTAGTTCAGGAACTGTGCAGTTCCTGTGGTGGTGAGAGAAGCTGCCGGAAGGATTTAGGGGTTTTTGTTTTAAGGTAGATAGTGATAAGGGAATGTGTTTTTAAGACTGTGCATCATGATGAGTTAAGAGTGGAAGTGGCGCCGCTGTCAAAGCCCCACTTCACCCTCCCGCCTGTGATCTGCTTTGAATTCACCAGGAACTGAGTTTTTTCAGATTTACACAATTAAAAAAAAAAGAAATTACAGGATTTCTATGTGGAGGGGGTGTGGCTTATTCAGCGACGACCACCGTAAATAGCCTCCAGACAATGTGACGTTGGTATATTTATTTTAAAAACTATTTATAAATGATTATAACGCCATTCCTTTACATTTCACATGGTTTTTAGCAGAGTAGTATTTTAATGAGGAAAAAGTTTCTGAACCCCAAAACTTTCAAATCAGTACTGCGAATTTATTTATTAACAAAAGTAGGTTTAAAAAGAGAACTTTTTTTCTTTTTTAGTTTCATTCCATATGTAAAGTGTTTTTGTTTGTCTGCCTACATTATTGCACTGATTTGTGTTTTTTGTTTTTTAATGAAGGGTCCCGCCGTGCGTCTTCAGGTCGTACTCTCCCGCCGTGTGGCCACGTTGCTGGCACAGTCTCGCCCCTCAGCAGTTTGGGACGGACTGAAATGTAAAGAATGTGCATCTGTATATAAAGAACCTCCGTAATGACTTTTTATTGGGTTTTTGTTTGTTTGTTTGTTCCGTCAGTGTTAGTCGACGGTGATCATGGGAGAACAATTTCTCGCAGTCACACTGAAACAAAGCAACTATACTCCTCCAAACGTATGACTGTAGCTTTTAGTGATGTCCCATACTGCTGTTGATATGCATTTCAACCCTCCATGAAGCTCTGCTGCATGTACGACGCCTGGGACGGCGTGGGCCCCGCCCGCCGCACGTCTGTATATGGTGAATGTTAAGTATTTGCAAGTACTTTTCACGCATTCTGTTCATCTGTCTGGTTTGTCCCCTCAGTTCTCTTTCCGTACACCCAGCGTGCATATCTTTACTGGACGTCGTCTTTGGTCTTCAGGTTCGCCCGATCTCCAGTCGGGCTCCACTCGTGCAACTGTGTAATATATCTGAATGTTCCAGGCTTGTGGACTTTGTAGTCACCCTGAATTTTTTTAATTTTCTGTCATTTCGCTGGGTTTGTTATACCACTGGATGTACAAATTGTAAAGCAAAGACACTAGAGAACTACGGCAGATGCCTTTTTGTTTTTGTTTTTCTTTTCTAAAAGCTGAAATGTGATCATGCAATAGTTTTAAGTATAAGAGGGCGCTATATTCTATTACGATCTCGCGTTGGCATCATCATGAGGAAGCGATCGTATCATCATGCATCCCACCTGGCTTTCCGGAGTTAAGGGTCATTTTTCAGATATTACTGGATCTCTGGATGTGGTGCGTCATAACTGATGTTACATCCACAAGGTGCATCTGACAGCTGATTGGCTGTTTAAACAGTTAGTGTGATGGCTTGCTGAGTCTCAAATATCCAGTCTTTCTATTTGAACTCCATCCTCAAAGTCAGGATCAAAGTACATTAATCGATGAAACGTCCATAAATTTTTGTAAACATTGGGTGCTGATTGGCTGAGACCTATGATGTCATCACTACGACATTGCTGTTGTACAAACACGGTAAAGCCTGAGCAGAAAATTCTTTGGTTCATTGAAAGACCAACACTTAAACTACCCTACAATTAAAAACTTTCAGCATTTGTTGTGCAGCAACCATCACTTTCTGCAGTGCCCTCTGATGGTTGCGATTGGAACGCGCACATCTCAGTCATGTTTCTGACTCTTGGAGGAGGTCTGAAGCTACAGTTGAAGCTAAAGCTGTCGGGGCACAAGTGCAAATAGCAAATGTGCAGCCACATGCTATTGCTAACTGCAGTTAGTGTTGGCATTAACGTGGCTCATCAGTTGTCAGATGCACCTGAAAATCCAGAGTAAATGGCAACATTTGCAAATCTTAATTCCCCAGAGGACTTTCATCACAGGTAGTCACTGCTGCCCTTCAAAGACCAGTAACTTTGATGTTCACTCAAGGTCAAAGGTCATGCTTTAGATTTGATATGTAAAAAAAAAAAAAAAAAAAAAAACCTGAAATATTAACTTGTGCGCAGAGCTTTCCTTCTGGCAGAACAGCATGTATGGTTGGTGTCTTTGTGGGGCAGACTTCAACCCCATACAGGACATGGATTCAGAATCATCTTGGTCCTCACTAGTTCTTCCAGAAGGCTCCGTTCACCACAAGGAGAGAACAAGGTAAAGCACATAATCATCCTCCAGTGCCTCTGTGCCCACCTTCAGACATCACTAACTCTGCTTCAGATGTAAACATACAGGCATGATTCAATTTTAATCACTTTAATAATAATAAAAAAAAAAAAATTTACAGTCAACACCACTTTGCAGAGTCGAACTGGGTTTTTTTTATTATTATTTTGTGAGATGAGTAATAATGCAGATTCTGTTTTGCTGATTAGTTTTTATTTATCATTATTAAAAAGCACTGACAACACAAAGTCACTTCACCTAGAGGAAAAACATGCACGTGGGACTGAGCCGTACGATGGATCCAGATGGTCACTGAGCATGGACTAGAGCTCCAGCTCCTTGGCCGTAACCAAAACCTTTGGGCCCAAAGTTCTTGGCGTAACACGCTGAGGAAGGGAAAGAATTTTAAAAAGTGTTAGATTGAAGAGGGAAAATAAACATTACAACATAGTAAAAAATTGGTCAAAACAAGCAGTAGAAACAAAGTATGTTGGACATAGTCCATTGTGGATACAATAAACTATTAGATAAAAAAAAAAAATGCTGTAAAGAAGTGATTAAGTGTTAGCCTTGTGTTGGATTATTTGAAGAACCAAGAAAAAGAGGCCACAATACAGTCATCTCAGCCCTTCATACAAAAGCAGTTTAAATAGGTAGTGTTTATTATTGCTCTGCTTAACAGGTGTTGGAGTAATTTCAGGTTTTCTGATTAAGACAAGCTACAGATTAAAAACAAGCCTAACATGGTTTAAAGAAAGTGACCACGTGAGCATTGTGTTGCTCAAAGTTTAAATTAGATTTGTGACCGTTTTGTGTAGTGTGCACAATTAATGTGAATTCTCTCCTAAATACTGTGGACCAATGATGAGTTTGTTTTTGACTGATTGCAGGACAGCCAGTGGGCAAGAACATTTCCTCTAACTGAGCATAACAATGAAGAGAGAGAGAGAGAAAAAAAAGTGTTTACTAATTCTTAAAGAGTAAATGGGACCCAGAACAGAACTCTGTGGCACGCCATTCTGCAGCTTGGCCACTGAAACCACAAATGCAGACACTCGGCAGCTAATGGCAGAACCTTAACTTGTTAGTAAGATCTGACAGACCTGTAGTTTTTTGTTAGCCAACTTTAATGAAATCATGTCAAACTATCACTTCTGGATTTTAAATACTGAAGTGTCAGATGCACGCTGTCCACATCTGTTTCCAAGATGCAGCGAGATTTCAGCTGTAAAATGACATCCAGCTGTTTCACCAGATTCCTACACTTTATGTTCCTGAAATTCAGCCTAAGTGAATATCCACTGACCACCTGTGAAGTCATCGTCCTGATGAGGAACAAAGACAAACTGCAGCTGTTATAGTTGCTGTCCTCCAGCCAATCCAACTGAACATTAAATAACAGCGTGCACATTTAATCTGAACATCTTTCAGATGGCACTGAGCTCTGACAGCTACACCTCCAATAAACACCAACATATAAAAGACTGATTGTGGCTAAGCAATAAGACTAAAAAAAAAAAAAAAACACAAAGGTGACAAAATTTAAAGCAGTTTCTTTTGATGTTTTTTTTTAAACCAGATTTTTTTCCCTCCTCCATGATGTCACTTGTAATTAAAGTATGAAGGTCAAACATGTGACAGTGTGCTTCTAACCTGCAGGACTTTATTCCACAGCATCCTGCAGCTTTTACTCATTAAACTGAGTTTTATTTCATTTGGGAATGACAAAATATTGCTGCTGTTAAAAAAAAAAAAAAAAAAAATCTTAATTACTGGCTACTTTAGGTAAAGAATAAAACAGATTCTACTGCAATAATTTAACAAGCTTCATGATGCATTCCAGACAACACGTAATTATATTTTCCAACCTGTGAAGTGGAAAATGCACAAGTAGAATCAATGTCGTCAGTGCACATTAACGCAAGTAATTAGCAGATATCTATAGGGTGTTTTTCCTCCCGCATGCCAGCAAAGGAAACTTACTAAAAATTCAAGTATGCACACTTTAGAGGAACACCGTCATGCTACTCAAGTGGCATCTTAGTGTGAAAGGGGTAAAAAATGGACAGAAGACAAAATACTCAGGTTTGAAGCAGCTATATTAAGAAAGAGAGAAACATACATCCCTTCAGTGTAGACTTTTGTTCACATTGTGCAGACAATCCAAGGAAACTAACTGTTTTGAACCATGTCCCAAACTGCAGACACCAACATTAGTGTTTGATCATCTCTTCCTGTGCTTAAAGAGGTGGGATTTGGGATTCAGCTGCTGTCTGAGGTGATATGCAATGAAACTTAAGGTTTTGAGTTTTGGTTTCACCTTTGCAGTAGATTTCACCGTCTTTCTCCGTCTGAGTGGTTGACTCCAGACTCTTGCCACATTTTGCACAGCGAAAACAGTTCTTATGCCACGGCTGTGTGAGGGGGGGGGGAAAAAAGAACATCAGCATCATTAAATTTCATTTCCCCTGAAAAATGGAATTTTACTGATTTGCGAACTACTGAACTGAGTGCAGGAAGTGCCAGGTTTCATTGATTTCAAAGGAGTTAAACTGCTTATGCATCAAACATTCCTTACATTTAATGCATCCATGTATATCTTTGTCTAACTTTGAGTGACTGCTCCATACTTTAATATAAAATAAATAAATAAAACCCCACCACACACACGCTCAAAAATACTACAGGTTTGGAAATATATCTCATTAGATTCGGTCAGAACAGCTATTTTCACACCGCATGCAGCTTCTCGGAGTTGACAGAGGCCACGGGTTTGCTGGTGGCTGGCGCCGTTAGGAAACACTGCTCTGTGCCAGATGACATCACCCACCATAAATCAGCTCACGTACGACTTGTACATAACGATGTTCACCTTTATGACATAATCGCCTGTATCGCTGCCAGGATTCTAGCCTGGAGGTGGCCTCACGGGATCTACAGCATTTGTCAGGAAGCACAAATCCTGTTTATTGGTCAGCACGAATAAGATGATCAGATTCGTGCTGGCTAATTAACAGAGGATGGAAACCACACCAGACCTCCTGCAAGTGGTTTTAACCGATCTGAACCACATGCGGTTGACTCATAAAGTGGTCTGGGATCCAGATTGTGCACGCTCACTGTCAGGATTAGAGGTTCCGGTGGGCCTCCTCAAGCCAAATTGGGGAAATGGATCACCATAACACCATAACTCACCAGCTCACGATAACTTAAGAATCCTTTCTAAAGTTTATGGATGGAACCATGGGCACAAAATACTGTGGTGCATCTATGTATTAAAAATAATAATAATCCAGCCACGTTTCTGGATGTTGAATTTGAGGACTTCACAGCATCAAATGAATCACAACCTGAGCCAAGAAGAATCTTCTTTTCACAACTTGGCTACAAAAGCGAGTGGAAAGTGTCTGAGTTGGATGATTACCTTCACACTTATTAGAAATAATTTTATCACAAAAGGACGAGTGAAGGGGAAAAGAAAAAAAAAAGCAGAATAAAAATTGAGAAATATTTGAGAATTTACTATAAATTCACGTCTTCTGAAAGTTGGCAGCCATACTGTGAGGGGCACATGTTTGATAAACTGGCTCACATTCATCCACATTAAAAAAAAAAAAAAATACAGATGCAAGTCCTACTGATCTGGATTAATCAGAAGATTATCTGTGAGCTGTAGGGAAATCAAACAAACACTCACCTTTCCAGCGCCCATGATCTTCTCAGCTGCGTACACAGAGTCGCCACAGCGGGGGCATTTCTCTGAGCCGCCAAACTTCTGAGCAAATTTTGACGGGTTGGGGTTAGTGGTGGGTCTGTGAGACTGTGTCCTGTGGTGGTGGGGAATAAATAAAATAAAGATTACACACAGGCGTTAAAGTGACCACATCCATTTGTTTTTGCAGGTAATTACACGCCAATTAAATGTTAACACTATATTCCATTTATGCTAATAAATGCTGCTAAATCCTGCTCACTGTAACTTTAAATATTTTTAAGCACATACAAAAGTCTCATTAAAACTATTCCTAATGCACAAAGTGTCAGCCAAAATGTCACACTAATAAATCTGAATTTAACATAAGCAGTCTCACAGCTGGAACAAACTTATGAATCATTTCCAGACTCTCTGAGGCTGTATTCTCCGTGTTGACCTGCGGGTGGAGACGGTGAGCAGGCCACCCTGGGGTGCTGGGCTGAGCTTTGCTTGTTGGAGGGTACCAGTCGCCCCCGTGGGTCCTGAATGAGGCCCTTTGTGTGGACAGTGAGGCGGCTGACTGAGGCCCTGCTGCTGCTTACATAACGACCTCTTTCATAACAACAATCACCTGACATCTGGAGGAGGATCAACAATCGGAGTAGGTGTACGTTTCTCTTTATTACTTCGGCCAAATGTGCGCAAAGTCGGGTGTGAGGGCCCAGAAAGTGGACCCGGTCCCTGTCCCACTCCCCTCCCTGTCATGCCGCTTTCTGCTGGAACTTTGTTTTATGTATTTATTTGTCCATATGGCTCCTCTTATTGGATCTGCTCGGATCCAGATGTGGGCTACAGAGAGCAGAACCGTTTGCCACGTTCCTGTCGAGGCTCCCGTCCTCCTCAAAGAAAGAAAAGAACGCAGCAGTTTCACAGGCGACCTCTGACCTCAGTGAACCAACGGACCAGCTCGTGTGGCCGAGTCTAATTAATCATCCTTTATGCAGAAGAGCGAGAGGAACGCTCATTACAGTGCAATGTTTGAAGAAGTTTTGATGTGAAGGTATCTGACATTTGGAAATTTGACTTGGTTCAGTGTGCCGAGTTAAAAATCTATAGCTCTCATTTTTTATTTTAAACACTGAAATCTTCTACTTTTGCAAGCAGCAGCATTCATTTGTTTATGCAAGACCTTTGGTCAGCATAAACAGGGGGTTGGCCCCCCTGCGCGCTCCCCACAAAATCCACCACTGACAATCACAATTACAGTGAGTTGAGGTTTGATTAGATGCAGAGCTTGTGACTACGTAATCCCTGAACCAGAACCATTTTATTGACCTTTGACCTCCTGATCATCCTGTTGTGCACACAGAGATGATTTAGACCCAAACCAGCTGTCAGCTTACTGTTCAGGTTTGATTCCCAGCCGCTCCCCTCGGTCCATGTTGAGGGTTCCTGCTCCCAGGCCGTAGCCGTAGCCTTTAGGTCCGTACTTCTTGCCGTAGCAGGACTTGCAGTAGATGTCCTGGTTGTGAATGGCCACTGTGGTGCTGTCTAAGCCTTTCCTGCAGACCACTGAGGACACAACGAGAGGACGGCTTACATACGTGTGGCCATGTCCGTTAACCACAGAAATAAAGAGGATCAAAAATATCACTGAGACGCTCTGGGAGAAAATAAGAGGGTTAGTATGAAGCGATTAGAGGACATCATTACTGTGAACGCATCCATCAGTCAATGATTACGACACAGAAAGAGAGGAGTCATTCAGCAGCTGGTTCCACCACATTGTAATATACAAATGTTGGTTGAACAAATCTTTGGAGGTGACATCTAGAAGATCACCCAGAACAAAAGGTCCAACTGCCCTCCGTTTAGATCCCTACTGACCTTTTCTCTCTCTCTGAAACAGTTATTCCTTTATCCAACATTCTTGGAATCTGATGGTTGACCACTGATCCTGATCACTCTGATCACTGATGACCTATTCACCCATCTCTGGTTCCTGATTGTTGAGCAACATTTGATCCTGATAGCTGACCTTTGATTCTGGTCGCTCATCTTGATCAAAGATCTCCTATCCCAACTGTTGAGCCTTGATCCTCATCCATTCATATTTGCTGTCAGCTATCAGCTGTCCTTTGATCCCACCTACTCATCTTTATTTGCCAATCGTTGATTCTGAGTGTTGAACTTTGATCCTGACCGTAAAATTTGTTCACTCACCTTTGGACAACATTTGATCCTGATAGCTGATCTTTGATCCTGAACGTGCATCTTGATCAAAGATCTCCTATCCCAACTGTTGAGCCTTGATCCTCATCCATTCATATTTGCTGTCAGCTATCAGCTGTCCTTTGATCCCACCTACTCATCTTTATTTGCCAATCGTTGATTCTGAGTGTTGAACTTTGATCCTGACCGTAAAATTTGTTCACTCACCTTTGGACAACATTTGATCCTGATAGCTGATCTTTGATCCTGAACGTGCATCTCTGATCCTGGTTGCTGAACTTTGATTCTAATCCATTTCTTTTTGCCAATATCTGTTCAACACCTTTGATCCACATAGCTATTCTTTGGATATGTTTTTTTTGTTTTGTTTTTTTTTGCAACAGTTTGCCTGTTTGTCTTGAAATCTAGATCAAAGACAAGTTTTGAATCAAAGGATTTGGGAATGAAAGGGAATGAAATGTTCAACTGCAAAAGGTGAATTAAAAGCCAATTTTTTTGCACAATATGACTCCTTCAAAACTCCTTAAATTCTGCTGTGTGCTGGTCTAAACAGTCCTAGGACTGTATCAGATGGCTCAAATCAAACCAAACTTTTGTAACATATTTTCTCCAGACTTATTGTTGTCACAGTAAGTCTTTGAATATATACACAATTAATTTTCTTGGCTTGGCACCAACAATGAATACATACAAACACACAACAAAGCCATAGGAAGTGCAGGCTCTTAAGTCTCACTTTTGTGTTGGTGTATGGCTTAATTCGGTCTTTGATGCACGGAAATGGAAAAAGTGCAAGTGTCAGAAAATGTCAAATTGAGAATTTTCAGCAGGGAAAGAGGGGGGAGAGGGTGAGCCAAGGACACCAAATCCCTTTGCTCCTCATCTCAGTAGGAGTGTCGTACAAGGGCTCCTTTGTGAAGCTTATGGAAAAAAAAAATAAACTCATCTTTTGCGGCTCAGATTGCACCGCTCTTCACTGACATTTCGACTACTGTTCGGGAGCAGCGCAGCCGCCCACCCATCAAACCCACTGACAGTGTGGACATAACAGCCAATCAGGAGAGAGAAAGTTGCACAGACGAGCTGCAGGCAGGTTAAACGCAGGGCAGCCGTCCCTCTTCTGTCCCTCTGTCAGCTCACGTCTCGTCCACATATGTTTGCACGGTGGCAGTGTTTTTGAGATTTTTAGCGCTCGATCGCAGTGTAAAGTGTGAATATGAGCCTGTAGTGCAGAATATCCGCTTTAAATCCAGGGCAGCTAGCTGCAACCTGCAGTGATTGACGATGAGGTGATATGTTCAGCTACCTGGGCAGTATCCCCCAATTAACATCAGTTATTATTAACCAGTAAACACGTCTTTGGTTGCAGTGTTTTACGTCTCAGTTCTTGTGGCAGTTGATTAAAAACTTTATATATTGTAGGGAGAGACTGATAATCAGCTGGGCTGATCATCTCTCTGGGTACTCTGTAGTGATGGACCACTAATCAGTCGGGCCGATAATCGGCGGCATCTGAAAATCTCTTTGCTCTGTAGTGATAGACCGATAATCTGCTCGTCTGATACTCAGCCAATATCGGCCGAGCAGATTATCGGTCTGTCTCAACATTGATGGTCTCGAACACTTGTACTTACTGCAGAGGAAGCAGCATTTATGGAAACACTTCCCATCGCATTGCACTTCCTCAGCATGATAAACTGTACCAAGGCACGCTGCGCACTTGTTACCGCCTCCCCAGTTTGGCATAGCGTGGATCTAAAATAAGAACAAGAGAAGAAATTAAAAAGACAGCAACTTTGTCAACATTTGTGTGTGCTCAAAGTTCCAAGACTTAGTCTGAGTACATTTGTCCATCTATCATGCTTTGATATGTACTCATTTTCAAAATTTGCAAAGAAAAACCTTTTTTTTTTTAATCTACATTCCTACAGTTACACAAAATTAGTTCTTGCACTTGCTATGAGTAATTTTTTTTTATTTGGTTTAGTGGTCATTTCCTCATTCAGTGGTATGTTTATGTACGCGCGTCAATGCATTTATGGAAGGTATGTCCAAGTATTGCACCCTTTAAAAACCCACAATTACACTGCTCTCGACAACAAACCAGCAGGTTTTTTTGGGGGGGGGGGGGCTGTAAGGTCCAGTCACCTTCGGCTTGGCTAATAATAATAATGCCTACTGACCTTTGGAAAAACAGCCTTTGCACATATTAGCTAAAGATTAATTTATACCAAAATAATTTAAAAGACACCCACACATAATCTACACAACATAATTCCAAATAAATATCTCATCTGTGAAACATGGTGGAAATAGTGTTGTGACATTTACTTGTGTGAAGCGCCTTGAGGCAACTTTTTTGTGATTTGGCACTATATAAATGAAAAGAAATTGAAATTGACATAGAGCTGAATCTCTTATATGAATTGATAACATAATGGGCAGCATGATGGATTCTAAAGTCCAGAAGTGGAAGTGGGTGTCTTCTTCTGTAGGCCTCCCATCCTGGACACCAACATGGACTCCCAAAATTTCCTGTATATTTGTATTGTCAAGTGTATTGGTAGCATGGACCAAGCAGAGGGTCACCCCTCTGAGTCTGGCCTGCTTGAGGTTTCTTCCTGAAATCATCAGAGGGAGTTTTTCTTTACCACTGTCACCTGTGTGCTTGCTCTATGGATTGGTAAGGTTAGACCTTACTTGTGTGAAGCGCCTTGAGGCAGCGTTGTTGTGATTTGACGCAATATAAATCGAATAAATTGAAACTGAACTGAATTCAAGTCTATGGGTAAAACATCTTACTTTTCCTCACCCATTTTTGAACCTCTAAACCTGAGGGTTTGTGGATTGAAAAATATTGGTACAGTTCATTCACAGATTGGACCTAAATACTCAGAATGAAGCAGAAAGTCTCAAATCCAATGTGGTGGCTCAAAATTTATGAATGTGGTGCAGCTGTACCTGCCTAAAACATACCATACTGCTGCTACAGTACAACTCCTGCAGCTAACAATTACCCACAGGAATGTTAAGGGAACTCAACGTCTGGACTTTTGTCCGATGAACTGTGGCTGCACGATTTTGTTTTTAAACACCAAACAGTGCACATTCAGTGGGGGTCCAGGCAGCGTGAAGTAAACAGTGTTACGACAGTGAGCCCACACGATGCGCAGTCACTCCCTGATTCATGGGAAAGCGTAATTACAGAGTCAGCCCCTTTTAAAATGTGTCAAGAAAGCACCAATAAGCCTCTATAGGGACAAACATGTTATTTTAAGACGCTTTCCTCATGCATTACTGCAAAACGCGTTTTGTGATTGTAGTCTCAAGACATTAAGGCTGTAATTTTTCATTTATTGAAAAGAAAACACAAAAGCTATTTGGCTTGTCAACTGCAACACCGTCCCGGCTTGGTTTGAGCCCGCAGGACAGGTCTCAACGTGAGAGTGGCTAAAAAGAACTAAAAATTACCTTTAAGGTAACAAGCGTGGAGTGGGATGAGAACAACAGTCAAGTTGTACGCACACAAAGTGCTCTGTGCAGTTTTTTTTTTATTATTAAATTCCGTTATCTCGGATTTCTGCTCACGAGTACAGGCCTGCAGGTGCAGACAGTGGGTGATCAATATGACAGCGTCCGCTTCAGATAACAGTCACTAAGTTCACCGCCGGGCAATTACAAAATACTTTTTTTTTTTTAAAGTCGTATTTTGCTGGTGCATTGCTGTGGTTTAAAACCACCTTTATACTTCAGCGTTTCATCCTGGTTAACAGTAAAAGTTGCCTTTGACAATAACACTTCCCTGCTTTGTGGCTGAACACAGAGCAGGTTGATGATCTTTTCCGGAATAACAGTCACGCTGGCTTTGATGAATCCAGTCTCACATATCCCGTGACAGACATGTCAAATGTATTTCAGACGAGGCTGACATTAATGAACTCCTATTACAAATACACTGTTATTAGCAAGTGTCACTAAGCCTTGATGGATTTGCCCTTAACCTTATGTAATCTTTTCCAAAAAAGTACTGTCAGTATACAGTGAGTCTGTAACCATTCTTTTTAGAAAAAAAAAAAAGATTTGTGGTCATTATGACCCATATCAACCATCCCCTTGTTCTATTTAAAAAATAAAGATAGACATCTGCAGGACAAAGATTCTCAGATCAGGGAAAAGTGAATGCTAACAATTTTTTTTACTTTTGGTCTTTCCTTCTTTAATAGCCTTTTGAGGGTGAAAATCCTTATGACCTCACAAAGCAAGAACACCCCCCCCCCCCCCCCCAACAAGCTTTGTAGTAATAATGACCAACATTGATCACAAAATTGATTAACACTTATTTTTAATATAATATATATTTGAAATAACAGGGTAAAGCCTCATTTAATGTAAGTAAATTAACTAATTTTTTTTTAATCAAAATTTAGAGGGTATAATGAATTTTACGCTTTCTCCAGTTTTCTTTAGTATTTTTGCAGCCACGTTTCTACCGAAAAGACAGAATTTAACGAGTAACAACTGGATTTAAGAGTGTTTTGGAAATAAAACAATAACTAGCTGGTCTGGGAATAAGTTACTAACTAAAAATAACCAAGTGATCATGTTACCAGTTTGTTAAAGTCAGTTAATTTCTTCGGCTGTAAATACCGATAAGTTTCAGGCTTAATTTCTGAAAACGTAAAATCTGGAAACTTAAACGAAGCAAAAAAACTAATTATTAAAAAAAAAAAAAAAAACAGCATGACTATGAAATTAGCCAAACGTTTCTCCGTCATCTTGTTAATAAACCACTCAAACGTATAAATTAAAGCTACAATGCTCGAATTAAATAAAATAACACATAAAAGAAAAGTTACCTTAAATTCAAGCAGATTGCAGCTAAATTCCAGAGATGTAAACGAGTTTTACCGCAGCGCGTCCCGCTGCTGCCACATATTTACGCTTTCAATAGAGGGCGTGGCTTTAGGGGCGTGAACTCAACACTGCTGCCTTCACGGACTGCTGGAAAGACTACAATCACAAGGGTGATGTCCGCGAGAGCATTATAAAAATAAAGAAAAATGCTCAAACACGAATTTAATTTTAGTTAGGCGTAATAAATTGACTAGACCTGCGCTAACAGCCTCGATTATAATAGATAATAGAGCTCAACGTAACGGGTCACCAAAACCTCATGAAATTTAATCTGAATTTTAGTTCATAGGATTTTTTTTTATTTACTATGTAGAAAAATCGTGAAAATAAAACTTGTAGTATTTGTGATCATAGACGGTGCAAGGAAAACTTTTTTATTACTGCATAATCGCGTCTGCTTTGTGTCGACATTAAATGTTTACCGCCCTCCAGTGGTTATAGGCTGCTATTACAACCTTGTAATTTAGATTATTTGTCAGCAGAGTATCCGATTAAAGCCGTGAACAGATTTCACTTAAATTTGAGTATCAATGTTTTGGTCAAAGCAGATGTTAAATTCGAGTGTTGATATGAAAACGGGGTGAATCTCATCTTTGATCCTGATCCTACCTTTGATCCAGATTGCTTCACAATGAGGATTAGCAAATCTTGATTACAGGAACAAAGGTCAGAATACTGCCCGTTAATGATTTTGATCCTGAATACAGCACCAAAGCAGGACTGACGTGCATCATGAAAAATTCTAATAATCTGCATCAAAGAATTCACCAATCAGGATTAAAGATGAGCTATCAGCAGCTCAAGAACACAGGTCACAAACTACATTAATTAGAATACACATTCCAACCCACTCAGCATATTGTTCTTTAATTATAAATTTGCAACATTCATACAGAAGGAAACTGGTTTGGACTCAGACATTGAGAGCAGATCAGTGAGAGCAGCTCAAAGTTCAGCAAACATTAGGACACATCATCTGACACAACTACCGGAGCTAGCAGCCCAACAATCATTTAAAAACAATGAAGCAGCTTGAAACATCCTGCACAGTAATGTGTTAAATATCACCATGAATACAATTTATAAAAATAATTACTGACATAAGACAATACACTAATGGTTACACATCAATAAGACTGGATTATCTGTGCACTCCTTGACAGATTAACTCTGTTCCGTCTGTACAAAGCATCCATTTGGCTCCATTTACTTGAAGTAAAACACTCAACCCGGGACCTGATTCAAGTCCACAGTTCATTCAGTCTAATCCGGTTTGAGTCAGCAAATATTTCTCTTAAAAGCATTCAGACTCACTATCAGTTCTGGACAGTCGATGTGTAACAGAGAAAACAAACAGACACAAGTTCACATTTTCCTACGATAATTTAAATTAATCTCTCTTCCTGGGGTTTGTTTGTTCAAGTTGTGTGGATGACACGGCTCAGTGTCAAGGTGACATCAAAAATTTCTGACCTGTTTGATGCACCTCAGAAAATCCGGACAGCAAAAGTGCATTTGAGCAAAGCACTCGAAGAGGTTTCTCTACAAGGTAAGCTTTTTGAATGCAAATTCTGTGAAACAATCAGAAAGTACATTTACTTCTCTGAATTAGTACATTTTTGTGCAGTCTGTATCACTGATGACCACACCTACTCCTAATCCACCATCAATCCATCACCTCTATGGGATATTGCATAGGAAATACAATATTACTTTTTAAAAGAATGTTTCACGTGAAACTTCAAAGTAAAAGTATAACAATTTTGCGCAACACCAAATGTGGAGTTAAAGGAATGCTGGAAATGATTAGCAAAGTGATGCTAAAAGCAACCAAACTCAGTCTAGTTTGCCTGAACAAATACGTACAGTACTTCGATATCTCTACAGATTCTGCATCTGCTGAAGTAAAAAATATTCAAGTACCTGAGAGCACCAACGCTTTGTACTTTGGCTGTCAGTATCAGAACTCGAGGGTTTTGCATTTTAACCATAAAACAACTATGGTTATCGATACTAGCAGCACCAGTAATGTGTCGTTACAACAACAAACCCATAAACTTTAGTGATGTTTTTCTTCACAGTAATGTTTGAAATGCACCATGGGAGAATTACCTGCCATCACCCAACTGCTAAAGGCAACCACTTAAAAACTGTTTAAAAAAAAAAAAAAGAAATCTTAGTGCTCAAATGATAAACATTCCATAGCAGCCCCTGTAATACACACATATTGGCTAAAACATAAACGCCAAAAGTGCTACAATACACAAGTCGTCCTGTAGTGGCTATTTCTCACCACCAGAGAGCACTGTCACATTGACAATATACTTCACTGTATTGCGAAAAACTGAAGCAACAGATGTTCAGTTGAGAACAGATGCGGTTTAAAAAATCAGGTCACACTGTGAGATTTTGTAAAACCCCAGGACACAATGCTGATCTTTTTGGCAGTAATCATTAACCATACAGTCATCGGTTTCAGTTGTTTTTCCTCTAAAAATGGATTCGATTTGGAAAGGAAGCCCTTCTCCTTTTTTGAATAACTAGGACAGTTCATTTGGAAATCTGACGGAATAACACCTTGGTGTAATTCCATTAGCGTTACCCCAGACATGTTGTACCACATGGACCACTAACACCCATCACTTTAGGTGTCTTAACTAGTTGGTGGATGGCCAATGTCCAGTCTTCTTTGGGCGGAGCCTCTTTTGCGTTCAGTCGACACAGTGTGGGCGACACTTCCCAGTGTTCCTGGGGTCTGGAAGAAAGCCTTGGATGAGGACACTGTGGATTCCTTTGGAGTATGTGGCGTCTGTGAAGGGAGAGAGGCACTTCTATTCCACATGCAGGCAGACCAGCACAGCTGCATCATCCAAACGGTTCATTTTCACATTACACAATGTTAAAGCTACAGTGTGCATGATTTACTGTCATCTAGTGGTGAGGATGTAGATTACATCATGCTGTTGCTTCATTTCTCATTTTTGCTTCTTTGGTGACTGGGATTCGTGCTCTCTTGTGGTTCTTGCGTTCATTCTAAGTTTATGAAAGCGCATTAATTGGTCGTTGCAGAATCCTATATTTCGATTCTGCTAATAAACGCTATAAATCCTACACACTGTAGCTTTAATGTTCAGAAAAATATGGTTTGAATTAATTTAGAACGCTTGTGCAGGAGCCCCATGAATAACCATGCATTTCATTTTCAACCATTTGTAAAAAAAAAAGGGATTCCCCTTTATATGGTTACAACTCTCAGGCTTGAGTGCTCACAACATTTTAATGTGGCTAAAGATGTGAAAAGGTGAACTAGAGTGCAGACGTCTGTGTGGATTGTGTTCTTACTAGTGATTCTGATGTGGTGATGTTGCCCGTCTGCAGTGGTTCTGAGGGAGAAAGAGGAGGAGCTGCCGTTGCTGACCCGTACAGCCTTGTTTGTTCTGTTGTGGACGGCACCGGAAGCGACGCCATGCAGATTTCTGGTGTGAGGCCGCACGGGGCAGCTCCCACCATGAAATGAGCTGATGACATCACAGCAGGAAGGCTGAAGTTCAACGGCGTGGGAGCGTCAGAGCCTTGCTGCTGGACAGTGCTGGCCACCATGGGGTAGTGTGAAAGGGCAGCAGAGGGCACCAGTACATAGGGTAGCATCAGAGTAGAAACGCCTCTGGGAGGATGTGCTGCTGATGACTGGCTGGCAGAGTGAAGGAACC
Source organism: Thalassophryne amazonica (assembly GCF_902500255.1). NCBI lineage: Eukaryota > Metazoa > Chordata > Actinopteri > Batrachoidiformes > Batrachoididae > Thalassophryne > Thalassophryne amazonica. The sequence goes on from NC_047124.1 coordinate 13,817,754, forward strand.
TGAGGTTGTTCAGTGCTAAAGAAGGACACACAGTGATTTACTTTTGTACTAGTTGCACAGAATGTGCAGAATTCATGTAAAACCTCTTTACAGATATTGACTATCAGGTACTGCATATGCAAGTGGGTGGAGCCTACAGCAGAGTGCACTTCATACAAGGGGCATACTGTACTCTGAACTAGTCGGTACTATTCTCATGTACATGTAAACTCTACACACAAGGGTCCCAGCTGGAACCAAACCAAAGACCTGTGATGCAATATCTTACGGAAACACGTGGATTCGTTGTTGCAGGTTAATTATACGCTAATAGACATTATGAACGCTGTATTCCATTTCTGCTCAAACATGCCTGAAACATACACACTGTAGCTTTAACATTAAGACCAGATAATTAAGAATATGAGTAACAGAATAATGTAATGAAACAATAAAATGGCAAAAAAACAAACAAAAAAAAAAACAGGACAATAAAATGATCAAATTAGAAATATAATAATGGATTTTGATTTATTGTGTGGGAAAAACAATTTCAAAATGTGCATAAAGAGTTTGCGTGTGGGCAGCACAGTCACTTAGTGGTTAGCAGTGTTGCCTCACAGTGAGGTCATGGGTTCAATTCCCGCCTGTGGAGTTTGCATGTTCTCCCCGTGTTTGTGTTGGTTTCCTCTGGGTGCTCCAGTTTCCTCTCACATCCAAAGACATGTGGGTTAGGTGGATTGGAATCTTTAAATTGTCCGCAGGTGTGCGAGTGGGTGTCTCTGTGTTTGTTTGTCTGTTGGTGGCCCTGTCCTGGGTGGACCCCGCCTTGCGCTTTATGACTGCTGGGATAGGCTCCAGCCCCCACGACCCTTGATTGGACTAAGCAGTTGAAGATGAGTGTGTGTCTGTGTGAGTTTGCGTGTCTGGGGATTCCGCAGCTTTATGTCGAGCTACATAAACAACAAAATCCAGCGGCTGGTGCAATGTGGTCACTTTTCCTCCTAAAAGCTTGGTGTCAACATTCGAATTTTGATTGCTAATTCCAAATCAAAGAGCACTGCAGTAAGAAAGTCTTGATGATGTTTGAGAAATGACTTCATCTTGTAGGCAGCTGTGTGTACCTGCATTGTTGGGCACATAGAGGTAGTGTGACGGCTGGGCGGGATCACTGCTGCTGGCAGCCAGTGCCTCGTTCAGTGTACCAGAGAATGGCAGCTGTGTGTCGTGTCCTGTTGGGACACTGAGCTGAATCTCTGTGCTGCTGGGCTGCGAACCGTCTGCTGCTCCCCTGTAAGGCTCAGCACTCACCTGCAAGATAAACACCAACAGAGAGGGAATTTATAATACTTATGGCCTACGACAAATTTACTGGTGCATGCAAATCTGATAATCCATGTAAACGGCCCTGCAAGCAAAGCAGATTACAGTATTATTAAATGACAGTAATGCTACCTTGTCATGTTCCGCCAACACAGATAATCCCAACTTTTTTGCCGTCTCCTCATTTTCTGCTTCTTCCTTCCTTCTCTTCCTCCTCTCCTCAGACCCTAACGCAGGAGAAGTCTGACCTTCAGGGAACTGGCCGGAACTGTCTGGTGCCCTGTACAGCATGAGGACTGGGGACTGAGACATAATAGGTAGGTAGGCCACGCAGTGTGGGGTGGATGAAGAGCTGAAGAGATGCTCAGTGTGCAGGGGCACCCCCTGCTGGCAGGACAGCGGTAGCAGCCTGCTCTTGGTGTCAGTGGGACTCTGCAGTCCACTGGTTGGACTCTCACTGTGGAGAAACAAATAACAAGACACCATGTTGAGAACTATTCGGATGGGATTCGTTTTACATCTGGCTTCTTTGCTTGCAACCTGACAATAATTTTGTCTGTGTGTATAAACTCACTTGGTATCATTGTGCAGTTGACACAGAGTGCTGCTGCTTGTAGATTTTGTAGAATAAATTGCAGGCTGGTGTGGAAGGACTGTGGAGGGAGAAACACAGTCTATTAGACGACAGGAAAAGATTCAGGAGTAATGAGCCGTTCTCTTAGACTGACATTCCCAGAAGTCAACACAGTCATGCTGCACAGGGGCATTCTGTCCTGATAGCATCTCTTCACTGCAGTCCTGCAACCTGAGCACGGCTGCCAGTGCTTCACTTGCAATGCATATACAGAATTACAAATAATGAACACTTATAAAAGGTGTTAAGGTGTCACGATGTACTGCCTGCATCCACAGCTCACATTAATGAAGTCGGCCTCACCTCCCACAATGCACTGCGCACCATAACAACCATTGCAAAGGGTAAAACAAACCATTGCTCAGTATGCTTCTGAGGGCATTCATGTGGAATTTCCAGTTTGATCATCCCTCCGCACCCCCCAAAAAACAAATAGTGGGATCTTTGGTTGTACTGACATTAATGATAACAAGGAACAAATATAACCTTGCGTGATCGATCCCAAGTGAGGCAACTGAGCCAGAAAGAAGAAATGCTACTCCAGCATGCACAAAACCAGTGTTTCCCAGTCCTGGTCCCCAGAAACCCAAAATACCACACATTTTCCATTTGTCCCTAATCTACTAAAGCAGCTATGTTCAGATGATCAACAACTGTCTGAGCAAAGGTACACACCTAATTTGAGTCCTTACAGTTAGAGCAGAGAGAAATGGGAAATGTAGTGTAGGTTGGGTCACAAGGACTGGGACTACGGAAACAGCGTACATCAGATTATACACTTGCTTCTCATGTTTCATAGAAGGAATGTGGTTGATTCACATTCTACCTTGGCTAATGTAATGCTAATGACAATTTTGACTATGTTTGCCATCAAAAAAGATTTGCTAACATACTGCAACACAAAAGCTGTTATCTGTCTAGAATCTAGAAATCCCTGTGCGTTATGCATGTGAACTACCTACTTTACACCAGGTTGGAAGGTAGATCACATGATTGTGACAACATACCATTTTCCAGAATGGTCCTGGAACTCGCCACACTACTGCCTCTTCAGTTTCTCTGGTAACCCATGTCCAAATCATTAATCCGCTTTCAAAGAACTCCTTAAATAGACCAATCTCACCATGCCTCCTGCTGATGAAGCCTCCTTTAATGACATTAATCCTGTTATTGTGCACCCACCACTCGAGCTTGTCAAAGATGTCAGCCATGAAATTTTAATTTAAACTCTGCTTCTATTTGGTTAACCTGTCGTCCAGTCTGTCGCCGCAGCTTATCAACCCTCACACTCTCTGGATCCTGCTTGTCAGTCTCACTGCAGTACCACAGTTTGGTCAGTAGGGTGGCTTTCCATGCCGGAAAACAATGCAAAAACTGCACCAAATATTAATTCCAATAAGTATTCTCCCAACATGACTAAAACACCCTGTTGTGGTATATAAACTTAATTATACACACCATCTCTTACCCATTTGACTGCTGTGTGGGCTGCTGGGGGCGGAGCTGACTTTGCACTGAATGGCCACAGGTGTCGGGGTTATGTTTAAGGAGGCATGGCGTGTCAGCTTGGGTTTAGAGGACAGCTTCTGACCTGTTGTTCCATGTGCAGCATCATAGGTGTCAGCTGGAGCAACAGCTGCAACCTTCATAGCGTGTCCTGCAGGTGATTACAGGGAAGTGTGACAATTAGCTGCAAGTTAGTGGTAGCACTAATGCATTCACAACTGCAAGAAATACAGTAAATTTCCACCCAAAAATAGTAAATTTCTCTCATTCTTACCAGAGTTTTGGAAATCAACTGGGCCAAGCCACTTGAAGGCCGGCTTCCTGCCTTTTTCTTCATGCACATGCACCTTCTTTATCAGGCTGAGGCTGGTGAGTACATTAGCTATGTCGTAAAGACGCCGCACCTTGTCTGAAAATACAAGCGCAATGCTAAGTTGAAGACACAGGGTTGTCTTTTCACAGAGATTCTGCTCGCGCTGCTGTTGCCGTTCTTACTTTTGTTGTTGCTGTGACTTGTAGAATCTGGACTCTCCTCAATGAGGATGTTTGCTGCGTTGTCCAGAGTGACAGTTGTTTTTGACACCAGGAACAGCATGACAAACTTCTGGCTCATGATGCGTAGAGACTTGTCTTTCCACTTCCTGGTGGCTGCATATAAAAAAAGTTTTATGCGAAATGTCAGACAACAGAAGGTGCTATGAGCCAGAATTCATCAGCAATCATGCACCAGAACTATATGAATCATCCAGGCACAAAAAGATTTTATCATCAGCAAACAGCTTTTGTGATGAAAATAATAGCTTCCCCAACATCCAAAATGACAGGTTTTATTGAAGTCACCAAATTATTCTGCCCTAAGGAAAAAACTCTTCTACATTTTCCAATAGGCTTAAACTAGTTGTACAAGCCAATACAAATTCTTCAGTGTAATGGTCAACTCATTATCAGTGTAAAAACTGTGCTAGCTAGTTAGCCTCGACTAGAGTCCCTTGATTGAGGAGAGTAATTTCAACCCAGAACATGGCACCATTTTGGTTCCAACTGCGTTGAACTACTGAATGAACCTTTTATGTTTTCAACATTTTTTTAAAATCATTTAGCCACATACAGCAACATATCCAGGTACAGGTACTATCAAAATAAATATAAAAATACTTAAGCTATCAAATTTATAGAAATTTACAATTTAAGATGATTTATTTAATTAATTTAAAGCCTCATTTACACTTCTGCAGCTCTGTAACTCTGTGTAATGCAATGACGTGCTTGACAGTTTTAAAGTTCTCCGGCGCTGGATTATGCTTTATTCTGGACTAATCTGACCCTCAACAAGCTTTTCTTTTTACAGTCATCACCTCCAATTCAAAGGTAAGCTGTACAATTTTATCTTTTTCAGATTCCATGTTGTAAAGTTGCAGACTTTTCTGATCCATTCGTAATCAGTGTGCACACTGCAAAACTATTATAATGTGGTGGCAGAAGAAGCAGAAAAGTGTCAAATCACAGCCTTTGTGTCTGATTTAACAGGTGCACATCCAGGCTGTGGGTCTGGAAATAATTGCAATCAGATGGGACAATTTATCCAATCGTTATACACTGTGTTTATTACCTGAAAAACAATACAAATCTTTGGGACTTTTGTTGTCCTGTGACTGCGAATACTTGGTTTATACGATGAGTTTTTAAGTGAGTTTTACTCTACATGGGACTGAACAATAAATTTACATAACAAAACTTTGACAATGATGTTGGCTTCCATCCTACACTGCTGACTTTATTTTCCCAAATTTTTCTTGTTTGAATTTGAAGGGAATCTATACATTTTGAAGCCATTGCTGTGTCTATTTGTGCATCCAGATGCACAACAACCTGGCATTTTCAGCGAATAAATAAATAAAATAGCTGGATTTACATGAAGGTAGATAAACAGCAAACTCTATTTTGAACCCAAGCTGGCACCATGAGTCACATGACTGTTTTTTTTTTTTTTTTTCAAACTTTTCATGTCATTACTCTCTCAATCAAGGGACTCTTGCCTCGCCTAGTCACTGCAAGCACTTTGGTTCATGGGATATTTTGTTTTTTCTGTGACTGAGTTATCCTGTAGCTAACTCATGACAGTCATTACATGTATTCAGGTTAACCCAAGGTTATTACATCTAACAGGCAACAATACAAGCAACAATTAGCTACTTAATTGACACCAAAGCTGCAGATGACCCTGCAATTATTGTGATTATTTTCCACCAACAATGCCAAGTCAACAATACACGCACCCTTTTAATGAAAATGTATATGAGGAGGTGTGGTCACTATGGAAACCAGCCTTAGATTTGTTCCTGTGAATTTAATCAGGCTGAAGGGTAATGTGGTGTGAATTTGGTAGCAGCTGCTCCTGGGAAGCAACCAGCACAGCGTTTAGCTGAGGCTGATTATCCTCTTTCTCAATGACAGTAACAATAGACCACTTACTTCACACTAGCAATAAAAATGTATGGATTGTACACATAATAAAATAAAGGACTAATGATGCAGAAAGACAACCATTAATAATGTATGAGTTGGAGAAATTAATATCAAGCGAATAAATAATGACTTTAGGTATAGAAGCAACATTTAGGAGGAAAAGGGAGAATTGTTGAGGTAATTGCCACGTGCACAGAAGCAGAACAAGTTATCATCTGCCCAGTAAAAGTTGAATTACGAGGTTTCACTGGAAAATCCAACCAACACTTCACAAAGAGCATCGAATTGGTGGGTTTAAGACTGAGAAAGTACTTGGATTTGGTGGAAAACATTGAAAATGGGAGCTTTCGCCTCCAGAGATGAAAGATTAAGTTTAGGGAAAGGCATAGATTCTTCATCCAGCTGCAGGGGATGGCAGGGACATGTTCTTGCCACGGCCCCAACACCTGAAGATGTACAGGGACTAACAGAGTGAAGCATCAATAAAATGTTGCTCCAGGCTTATGACCCTTCAGGTGGCACAATCACAGATGCAACAGGAAGTAAGTTCTTGCAGACATGGTGTACCTATCTGTACGTTAGTCTGATGAAACTCATCCGGTTCCCAGGATGCACACCAAAACCATTTCTATAATCCAACCATCCCATCCTGCCTCTATCCTACCATCCATGCAACATCGTACTCAAGTATCATCTCTCAGCTCATTACCATTACTGCCATTTCTTTGCTGTCCATCGTCCAGCTCGGCCCCCCTTTCCTCAGTAACCATTTCCATCTGGAGGTGGTAGCCCTGCTGTCGGCCTCTCTGCTGCAGCTCCTCCAGCGTGGCTTCTAGCCGCTGACGACCATACCAGATGTAACTATTCTTGGCTATTCGACCAACAATTGCGAGAGATTCCAGCACGTTGATGATATCGTAGATACGCCGCCGCCCCACTCCTAAGAAAAAAAAAAAAAAAAGCAAGCAAAATCAATTTGGCGGACAACACCAGCAATTATGGTTTTGTTCCTAACTGCAACTCTACACCATTAAAATCTTCCTTGGGTGTGGTTTACAACTGCAATAATTTGAGCAATTTTTTCAATGACTGATGCTGATTCATGCTTTGGTGTCTTCCAGAATCGATTATTATTATGTTGCATTTTCAGGATTTCTATTTCTTCAGATGATTCAGAGTGTAACTGCTCGAATTTTGACTAGCTGCCTAGATTTTAAAGTTCTGCTATTCACTTACAAGATGTTGAATAGTTACACACTATCTTGTATATCTGCTGGTTGAGCTGTATGCGTGGCACATCCTATGTGATCACGGGTAGGGTCTCAGTAAGTGGTAAAGGTTTCCGCTTTCATGCGCCATTGCGGCAGAGCTGTTTACCAGTTGAAATCAGACAGTTGAGCTCAACAGATGTTGCAAAGATAACACTCGAGACTCATGTTTTTGGTTCCTTGTACTTACTGAGGGGGTGTAGTTTGTATATTACTGTTCCCACACAGGCTCTTACCAAGACTGGTTGCCACTTCATCCAGTGAAATCAAGATGGGCTTGTGTAGTGGTGGGTAATCAGGGTAGAGTGCAAGGAACTTCTTGCACAGCAGACCCAGACTCTTCTCCTTTCTGCTGGGTTTCTTCTCAGGGTCGTCCTCGACTTCAAACTAGCCAGATGAATGCATAAATGAATGAATGAGCAAAGAGCATTTTAGCCCATCATGAACACATATGACACACGTTCTTTTGAAACCAGTTGTAAGAGTTTGACTGTTCTCAACTTCTCAAATACAGTCTGTGGATTTGCTGTGTTTATCTTTTATTTCACTAATGGAATATATAACATAAATGGCAACTACAGTTTGACAGATTTATCAATTAACTGTAAAAAAAAATGTTAGATTATTGACAGTGAAAGTAGCTGTTATGTGCAGCTGTAAGATTGTTTTTTTGCTGCTGCGAATGTTAAAAAGTATCACAAACCTGACAAGATTCAGCAACCTCTGCTTCATCTAACACATCATCTATGTCGGCTGGTTTGTTCTCATTCTCTATGGGCCTAAAAAGCATCTTTTTCATCTCTCGTTCCCTGATGTCTGGACTGGCTGCACTGATGAGCATCTTCAGATTGGCTGTAGGTGTCCACGGTTCAGCCAAGCACGTGTGCTTAATGGGGGTGAGGTCACGACTGGTAGGTCTCTTTTTTATCAGTGATATGGGGACAGCAGCCTCGGCAAGCTTTAGCGGTGTGGACCTTTTCCTTTCTGCACAGATGTTTTCCTGAGGAGAAAGAAGCATAATTGACATTTATTCAGGGTGCACTGAACCAATCCATGTTTTTCTCCTTTGATAAGCAAAATCAGAGCATTGACTAATACCGATCCAACACTAGAGCAGTTTGAAATCTTTGGTGAAAACAGACCACTCCATGCACACAGAAACACCTGGGATAACAGGTGACACATTTAATCTGCCTCACCTACATGGTATTTCAAAGCAGGCAGTTTCTTTTTACGTCTGTGGGAAGATGTGCCCTGTGTGCGCACAGAGGAGCAGGATTGCTGTGCACAACACAACAGGAGCTCCACTACAGACTGAAAATGTATCACTTTTCCACAACCTTTAAAAAAACAATCAACTCCACTTTTTCATCTCTCAACATCTGCTTTGTGTCTTCACCTGTTTTCAGTCTTGTCAATAAAAATGGGCCAGCACAAGCACACAACACTGCTATAAGTTAGCAGCTATTAACATCTAAAATATATTCACGGGAGACACTGAGTCTTCTTGTACAGCATTTGGAGGTGGATTTTTTTTTTTTTTTGCTATCTTCTCATCTAAAACGATGAAACCCCCAGTTTACATTCTGCCACCCACTGCCAACATGTGAATCCAGCATGATGTCTATGGTTTGATGTTGGGAGGAACATACCGAAAAGAACTAGACTTTGTTGGAACTGAAGACACAAACTTCTTACTGAGTCAAGAGTGCCACCCACTGCTCCACCATGCTACACGAATCAATGTTCGCATTACCCATGTATCACAAGCAGAAATCTTCCACTGCATAAGTAGAAAGTAGTTTCTAGCTGTGTTTTAATGTTGGGATGCACAAATCCAACCCGTTTGGGGCTAACACCTTATAACACTTGCTGCAACCCTCATGTGATGATACAGGATGATTTAGTGTTTAACATAACAGCACATCTCCACTGAAACTGTAAACGTGTAACTGTATTGCAAAGAGTAGCTGTGGTAGGCCTAGGCTTAATGCGATCGAGAGTGTGAAAGCAGCACTTGCGTACTGAAACCGTGCACACCTTCAAAATTTCGTAACAAATGCTTTTAAAGTTAAATGACCTGTTTGGTCTATTAAAATGATCAAGTTGTCTGCTTTTTTCTGCAAGATAAAATGGCTCATCAGGTGTTTAATGACAGAAACGACCTGTTTTGGTGCAGGACTGCCACCAGACTGTGTGGGCGTGGCTCAGGAGTCCAGATGTGGACTGAGGTTACATATCTCACAAAAACATCAAACAAGCTACTTCAGGTTAGTGTTGTTTATATCGTGCAATGGTATATTTGTGGGACTGAAGGGTAATTTAATATGAAAAACTGCTGAAAAACTTTAACACCCTGCATGCATGTAAACCTACCTGCTTCATTTGTATCACACCAAACCAGATCATCCAGTACTAGTCCATCTTACCTTTTTCTCACTTTGACCATCATCATCATGTGGTTTTGTGTTGAAAGTTTTCCAGGGACTGGTGAGGTCTTTCAGACATAAACATTCAACTTCCATCTGGTACACCAACAAAAAAGAAAAACACATGTAACATAATAATCAGGAGATCGATAAGCATTTTAACGGAGGGGAACAGGAAAGTTTAATTAATTGCAAAATAACTCCACCGCTTATAAACAGTGGACAGCTAGCTGGATTTGGCGCAAAGACCATTAGCTAACTGAGTAGCCCTCTGGTTAGCGAGCTAACGCTGAGCTATAATTATCTATCTCAACGTAAAACAAAACTATTTAAGATTTTAAAATAACACAATGAGTTGTCACTAGCGCTGTAAATTAACGATAAAAATGTCAATGTTACACATTATTCTAGCCCATTATAACTCAACGTCATTACTGTGTAAAGGTACGGTTCAGTCAAATTAGCACACATTTAGTAGTAGCTGCTAGCTGTTTCTAAATAATAAAGCTTAATAGAGCAGTAATAACCAGGCTGCTAAGTCGGAAACACCTACAGCCTATTAAAAATACATATATACAAAAATAAATAAAGTCACCGTTCTCTCCTCTTCCAGTCAGTTTTATATATTCAATATTCCAAAGAGGATTAAGGCGCTTCTTCACACCGACATTGTAGCAAACCGTTTTTACCGTCTTTAATCAAACCGGGCAGCGTCTCCCTTCCTCTCCGGTCTCTGCGCGCTGTCCTACGTAGACACTTCAGCTGTGACACCCGCTAAAGCTTGTTTTCTGGCGCTCTCAGGCCCCGGGCCAATTTTAGCCAATCAACGGTCGGTTAGAGAATGCGCCAACCAATCAGCGTCGTGGCTGGTTTCGCTCCTCAACTTTTCACGCCAATCACCACGCCCCCAGAGTGGTGTTGGCGGGGCAACAGGCGCGCAATGAGCCAGCATGATGGGAGGCAAAAGACAGAGCGCTCACTCTGTATTTATTTTCAGGTACCCTTCGAGCACTTTGAGGTTCAAAATCTTGACTAACCTGGTGTGGTCAAGATCAGGAAATTAGAAGAAACCGAAAACCTGCTCTTTCACCGAAGCTAGCGTTGCCTGTTGTGCTTTCTACATGTATAGGCGGATCTAGGATGGAGTTTGATGGGGGTCTAGCCCCCCTGCTCCACCCCATAAAATTCAGTCTCATCATCATAACCCAGTTAGGAAAAATAGTTGCCAAGTGGTTAATGCGCGTGGTTTCAGTGCAGAAGGTTCCCGGTTCAAACCCCACACCTACATTTCTCCATGTAATGTGGAGTTGCATCAGGAAAGGCATCCGGCATGAAACAATTCCACATGTAGATCCACCTCGGATTTGCTGTGGTGACCCCGAATGCCAAGCAGCCAAAGGAACTTGCATACTATCTCCAAATAAGCAATGCTATAGCTTATGGTGCATTCTATTTGTACGCAGAGGTTGGAATTATCCAGTTTTCATAGCGTAATCAAATAGTTAAAGCACTAGTGTTTACTGTTTTTAGCATTTCTTTCTTTTTTGTGTACAGTTTAATAAACTGTTCAAACAATACCACATAAAGTGTTATTTATCAACTAATTTTGCTAAACAAAAACATGACTTTGGCACTATCTCTTCTCTTCTATGAGGTCTCTCTGGTGGACTTCAGATTTTTATAGAACTCTATATTCCCAAAGTTTGGAGGCATCCGACTTATTTTCCGACTTGTTGCGTTTTGTGGAAACTGGGATGCGTTTATCTCAGGTGTGACTTCATTCCCAGTTGGGATTTACAATTGCTGAGGTCAATTTACAGTTGATCTTCATATTAAAATTAATATTTATGCGAAATGAGAATTTTCTATGTACCAGTTTGTGAGTGACCATGTTCATAATGTTTTCAGACTCTATTACGAGGTCTATTAGAAAAGTGTCCGACCTTATTATTTTTTTCAAAAACCATATGGATTTGAATCACGTTTGATTGCGTCAGACAAGCTTGAACCCTCATGCGCATGCGTGAGTTTTTCCACGCCCGTCGGTTGCGTCATTCGCCTGTGAGCAGGCTTTGAGTGAGGAGTGGTCCAGCCCCCTCGTCGGATTTTCATTGCCAGGAAATGGCGGAATCATTTGGGCTTTTTTTCCATCAGAATTTTTTCAGAAACTGTTAGAGACTGGCAGCTGGAAACCATTAGAAAAATTTATCTGGCTTTCGGTGAAAATGTTACGGGCTTGGTAGAGAATAAGGAGTGTTACTGTCGCTTTAAGGACGGCCCCCAGCGGCTGTGGGGCGCGCAGTGCTCCGAAGCCGCCATCGACAGGCTGAACGACCATTTCATTTCTAAACAGATGGCTGTCTGGATCCGTGACCATCGTTGCCATTTCTCTGGTTATCATAAGAGCTGGACATCAACCATTTTCCGGCAGATTTCACTTTTAACAAGAGATTTTGTCATGGAAAGCCGAGCGGAGGCTTTGCGCGTCACGATGGATTCGCTACTGGAGCGAGACAAAACCACCTCCGTTTTGGTCTCACAGGACGGCTTTGAGATGGCGTTCAGACAGCTGTCGGTGGTTTTTCCATCGAGTGATTATCCGAGAAATTGTGGATGTGCCTGGACATGCCAGAACATGTCCCGTGAGGCTTCATCACGGTGTTGCTTTGCGCCATGCGGCACCACCGCAACGCGCGGAGTTCCTCCGCACGTCTGTCTCAATGTGCCGAAAAAGTGCTGATGTCCACGTCTTTTCACAATTCCTGTGCTAGTCAGACGACATCCCAGATAAAACACAGCGTCCAGTTTGGAAATGAACAGCACATTCCACTGTTACAGGAGTTTTTGTCATGGAAAGAGGAGCGGAGACTTCTCGCGTTGCAGTGGTGCCGCATGGCGCAAAGCAACGCCATGATGAAGCCTCACGGGACATGTTCTGGCATGTCCAGGCACATCCACAATTTCTCAGATAATCACTTGATGGAAAAACCACCGACAGCTGTCTGAACGCCATCTCAAAGCCGTCCTGTGAGACCAAAACGGAGGTGGTTTTGTCTCGCTCCAGTAGCGAATACATCGTGACGCGCAAAGCCTCCACTCGGCTTTCCATGACAAAATCTCTTGTTAAATGTGAAATCTGCCAGAAAATGGTTGATGTCCAGCTCTTGTGATAACCAGAGAAATGGCACACGATGGTCACGGATCCAGAAAGCCATCCGTTTAGAAATGAAATGGTCGTTCAGCCTGTCGATGGCGGCTTCGGAGCGCGGCGCGCCCCACAGTCGCTGGGGGCCGTCCTTAAAGCGACAGTAACACTCTTTATTCTCTACCAAGCCCGTAACATTTTCACCGAAAGCCAGATAAATTTTTCTAATGGTTTCCAGCTGCCAGTCTCTAACAGTTTCTGAAAAAATTCTGATGGAAAAAAGTCCAAATCATTCCGCCATTTCCTGGCAATGAAAGTCCAACGAGGGGGCTGCACCACTCCTCACTCAAAGCCTGCTCACAGTCGAATGACGCAACCGACAGGCGTGGAAAAACTCACGCATGCGCACGAGGGTTCAAGCTTGTCTGACGCAATCACACGTGATTCAAATCCATATGGTTTTTGAAAAAAATAATAAGGTCGGATACTTTTCTAATAGACCTCGTACTTTAGTCATGCTTGGTGCAAGTGAATTTCTACATCTTCACTTGAATCGAGAAGGATGATTTATTGATCATATTCTTAACAATTATTATAAACGTGTGTGTGTGTGTGTGTGAATTGCAAGTATGTAGCAGGAACTCGAAATTTACTTAAAAGTTCATTTTTGCACATTTACTTCATTGTTGCCCCAATGCTAAACAATCAAACCCCACTTAACCACCACCACCCCCCCCCCCCACCCCTCCCGCCCCAACAAACCTCTGGTGCCGCCACTGTCGTGACATAAAATAAAAACCGTTGTGGCACAGTGTCTCTATAGACCATCTTTGATAATCAGCTGGGACGCAAAACGACCCGACCTACCTAGCAACTTTACTGATCATTAAACGGCTCAGGTTTGTGCCTGATGTTGTCTGTAGAAATCTCTGGGATTGTGCAAGAAATGGCGCTAATTTTAGCTGTATAGCGCGAAAACTGGAGTCGAGGCCCCGCCCCCACTGCCCTCAATACACAAAATCTACCGCCAAACCTGATCAGCGCCGAGCCTGCTGTGCCGGAACAATACTATGTTTTAAAAGAAAATCGAGCCCACTAACAGGCGTCTCTAGATCGACCCTGGATGTAGATTTTCCCCACATCCACCATGGATAAGGAGCTCTTCCTCGACACTGAGGGATTGCTATGACAACAGAGTAATAATGATGATTTGCTGCTAATATTGCAGGTTGGATAGAGGGTGCACAATGGCCACCATAAATCTGGAGAAACTCTAAAATGCTACAGGTAGTTTTACCACCAGTATTCATGGAAAGGACAGGAGTGTCTTCACTTTGAAGGATTCATTATGCTGGCTACCCCTTCATGACGTCATTGAACAGTTTCTTGCCTCCACAAGATTCTCAACAGCGAGATGGACACGGAACACAAACACAATCTTGTCAAAGACAACATCAGAGCAGAAGAGGACATTACAAACATTTCCAGATTTACAGGCATGTTTTCAAATTCATTTTTCCCAAGAACAATTAGGTTTTGGATTCCCCGTCTACCTCCAACACCAAACACAGCATTCAAATATGCCTTAGATGACTAGCAAAACCAAAGATCTTGCCTCCAAAAGTATCAAACATCCAACAACATATGGTGCATCCAGAAAGTATTCACAGCACTTCACTTTTTCACATTTCGTTATGTTACAGCCTTATTCAAAAATGAAATAAATTCATTTTCCCCTCAAAATTCTTATCACAAAACCCCATAATGACAACATGAAAAAAGTTTGAGGTTTTTTTTTTTTTTTTTTTGCAAATTTATTAAAAATAAAAATTACAACATCACGTGTACATAAGTATTCACACCCTTTTCTCAATACTTTGTTAATGGACCTTTGGCAACAATTACAGTCTGAAGTCTTCTTGAATATGATACCACAAAGCTTGACACACCTATCTTTGGGCAGTTTTGTCCATTCCTCTTTGCAGCACCTCTCAAGCTCCATCAGGTTGGATAGGGAGCGTCTGTGCACAGCCATTTTCAGATCTCTCCAGAGATGTTCAATCAGATTCAGGTCTGGGCTCAAGGACATTCACAGAGTTATCCTGAAGTCACTCCTTTGATATCTTGGTTGTGTGTTTAGGGTCATTGTCCTGCTGAAAGATGAACCGTCACCCCAGTCTGAGGTCAAGAGCGCTCAGGATGTCTCTGTACATTGCTGCATTCATCTTTCCCTCAATCCTGACTAGTCTCCCAGTTCCTGCTGCTGACAAATATCCCCACAGCATGATGCTGCCACCACCATGCTTCACTGTAGGGATGATGCCTGGTTTCCTTCAACAATGCTGCATATACAGCAAAACGTTGTCAATAAATAAAAAGCAAACAAACAAGGAAACAAACATGCAAATGGTGTTGGTCTTACAGTTTTGTTCAGTTGGTAAGAAGCATTTGTCCAACCAATTGTCACATGTTCAAAATTCTAAATACATTTAGCACAGCATCGGTCTGTCATGGTCATAACATTCACATATTTCATATCATCTCCACACAATATGCAGTTACTGAACACATTCCTACAATGGCTATTTTCTGAACAGACAACACCCAACAAAATTATGCATTTTTTTTTGTCTCATTTATGAAAGTTAATACACAACATATATATATATATATATATATATATATATATATATATATATATATATATCCCAAACCTTAGATATAATGTAAAACCTCTACTTCTGCAATGAAATCAGAGCAGGATCAGGAGGGTGACAACATGAGGTCCTTTGTCATCACCTGGGGACAATGTGGCTTTCCATCATTCACAAGCTATCACAACGTGGTTTGAAGTCCACACAAGATTGGTATGTCTGGGCAAGTCCAGAACCTATCTCCATGTGCGTGTCAAGTTTGGTCTAAATTGGAGTGAAAAACTTAAAATTTGACCTTTGATCCCATACTGCAACTCCATTGATTGACTTTTGGTAAACTTGATGTCAGAACCCACCTCTCTGTGCCAAGTTTGGTGATCATTGGAAGGAAAATCATTATTTTTTAACCCAGTGACACTGGCCATTGCTTAAACAAATCCATTAAGGGCAATTCTGGGGTTAACCGTCATTCATACATCAATTTTGGTGGAAATGGAACAAAAGATCTGAGAGGAGTAGTGGAACAAACAGGCACCCTAACCCTAAACCAAAATTTTGATGTTTAACCCTAATGAATTTGATCTTTGTCAAAACAAACCCCTTCAGGGAAATTCTTGGAACAATCAACACCCTAATTTCTAACCACATTTATTCAAATTTCTTTTTTAGTGTTGTTGTTTTCCTCTTATAGAGGATGGTGCTCTTTTATACAACCCCTGGCAATAATTATGGAATCACCGGCCTCTGAGTATGTTCATTCAGTTGTTTAATTTTGTAGAAAAAAAGCAGATCACAGACATGCCACAAAACTAAAGTCATTTCAAATGGCAACTTTCTGGCTTTAAGAAACACTATAAGGAATCAGGAAAAAAAATTGTGGCAGTCAGTAACGGTTACTTTTTTAGACCAAGCAGAGGGAAAACAATATGGAATCACTCAATTCTGAGGAATAAATTATGGAATCACCCTGTAAATTTCCATCCCCAAAACTAACACCTGCATCAAATCAGATCTGCTCGTTAGTCTGCATCTAAAAAGGAGTGATCACACCTTGGAGAGCTGTTGCACCAAGTGGACTGACATGAATCATGGCTTCAACACGAGAGATGTCAATTGAAACAAAGGAGAGAATTATCAAACTCTTAAGAGGGTAAATCATCACACAATGTTACAAAAGATGTTGGTTGTTTACAGTCAGCTGTGTCTAAACTCTGGACCAAATACAAACAACATGGGAAGGTTGTTAAAGGCAAACATACTGGTAGACCAAGGAAGACATCAAAACGTCAAGACAGAAAACTTAAAGCAATATGTCTCAAAAATCGAAAATGCACAACAAAACAAATGAGGAATGAATGGGAGGAAATTGGAGGAAACTGGAGTCAACGTATGTGACCGAACTGTAAGAAACCACCTAAAGGAAATGGGTTTTACATACAGAAAAGCTAAACGAAAGCCATCAACACCTAAACAGAAAAAAACAAGGTTACAATGGGCTAAGGAAAAGCAATCGTGGACTGTGGATGACTGGATGAAAGTCATATTCAGTGATGAATCTCGAATCTGCATTGGGCAAGGTGATGATGCTGTAACTTTTGTTTGGTGCCGTTCCAATGAGATTTATAAAGATGACTGCCTGAAGAGAACATGTAAATTTCCACAGTCATTGATGATATGGGGCTGCATGTCAGGTAAAGGCACTGGGGAGATGGCTGTCATTACATCATCAATAAATGCACAAGTTTACGTTGATATTTTGGACACTTTTCTTATCCCATCAATTGAAAGGATGTTTGAGGATGATAAAATCATTTTTCAAGATGATAATGCATCTTGCCATAGAGCAAAAACTGTGAAAACATTCCTTGCAAAAACACATAGGGTCAATGTCATGGCCTGCAAATAGTCCGGATCTTAATCCAATTGAAAATCTTTGGTGGAAGTTGAAGAAAATGGTCCATGCCAAGGCTCCAACCTGCAAAGCTGATCTGGCAACAGCAATCAGAGAAAGTTGGAGCCAGATTGATGAAGAGTACTGTTTGTCACTCATTAAGTCCAGGCCTCAGAGACTGCAAGCTGTTATAAAAGCCAGAGGTGGTGCAACAAAATACTAGTGATGTGTTGGAGCATTCTTTTTTTTCATGGTTCCATAATTTTTTCCTCAGAATTGAGTGATTCCATATTTTTGATTTCTTATAGTGTTTCTTAAAGGAGACCTACATTGAAAAAAATGCAGTCAGATTTTTTGAACAAAAAATGACTTACATTTACACATGAGATCCTTCTGAATGTAGTAAAGTAAATCTGCAAGCCCAGATCTGTCATTCAACGGAGAAATCTTCATTTGAAAATGACAAATTTACAGCTAACATTTAGCCCTCCGCAAATTGTCCCTCTCATCATGGACGCTGCCAAGACGTCACGGACAAGACCCTCTCCCAGCATGCATTGCGCCAATTGTAATTTGTGGATTTACGTCAGTTTGCATCTGCACCTTTTTCTTGTCTTATACGGAAGGATCTACTTTTTTTAAAACTTCATATTGTCTTGCGGCACGTTTGGTGAGTACACATTTCTTTTATTTGTGCTTGAAAATTATTTTGGGGGACTTTTTCATATGCCCGTTTGATTGAGTGGTGTCACAATGAAAATCTACTGTCTTTCGCCTCTGGTACCATCGCGGGATATGGAGGCGAGACCCGCAAAGAATCCCAGTCATTAAAAATATATAAAGCTCTCTCAGCGTCCATGGAGCTCTGGGGCTCCAATTGCCGAGACGTGCGGTGCTGTGGATTTTGCCACAAGAAGTCTGTCCTTGCAGCAACAGGTGTACCAGCCACTTTGCATTAAAACAGCGAGCGTAGCGGAGGCAGAGAGCGGGAGAGGAAGAACGGCGCCCGCTGTCGATGTCGTTGCTAATCTGAGCACACAGATCTGTATCTCACATTCATTGCTGCTTACTTTTGGATGTTGAAACCAGGACGTGTATAAGTAACATTACTAACAGATAAAATCAATTTCAATGCGGGATCGGACTGAAGGCGGGAGCGCGTCGTCTTGTCCCTGACGTCATGGAAATGATACGGCTGTACAAACTGTTTTCACTGAGGGCTAAATTTTAGCTGCAAATTTGTCATTTTTAAACGAAGATTTCTCCGCTGAATTACAAATTTGGGCTTACAGATTTACTTTACTGCATTCACAAGGGTCTTATAAATACATAACAGCTATTTCTTTCTGAAATCTGACCACATTTATTTAAATGCAGGTCTACTTTAAAGCCAGAAAGTTGCCATTTGAAATGACTTTAGTTTTGTGTCATGTCTGTGGTCTGCTTTTTTTCTACAAAATTAAACAACTGAATGAACATCCTCCGAGGCCGGTGATTCCATAATTTTTGTCAGGGGTTGTAAGTGGCTTGCTTGCATTGCACTGCACTGTTTGCATTGCAGTGTTTGCACTGTATTGCACTGTTTAAACTGCATCAGCCTTTTGCACTGCACAGTACTGTGCTGTTGCATGGCAGTGTTTTCATTGCACTGCACTGGATGTGTTTTATATGTTTCTCTGTAAAAGTAGAAACAGGTTGATGCTCGAGCCTTAACTGAGCTGGTTTTGTCTGCAGGAGACTCCAGTGCTCTGCTGAAACAGATCACCTGACTACAATCCCATTTCTCACAACAAGCTGCTGCACATCATGTGAGTCTGCACCACCTTCACAGCTTGTGTTCTATCATTTAATAAAAAAACAAACAAAAACAAAAAAACAATAATAACACCTGTCTTGGGTACTTTATCTTATGAGGAAGTACATATTAACCCAGATCTAATCTTACCGTTTGCCACTCCTCCAAATGTGGTTGCTTTTGCATGGTTGCGCCTATCGGCTGTATCTGAAGGCAACATTGGAAAAAAAGTGTTTGTTGCACATTGACAATCAATGAAAAAATTATATTCTTTTTTCTAGACAATGTGAATTTTGATCAAATTGGCAATGTCATATTATGAATCCCCTATTTAAAGGCTATACTCACTCACTCATCACCTATCTTCAACCGCTTATCTGGGATTGGGTCGTGGGGGCAACAGCTCCAGCAGGAGACCCCAAACTTCCCTTTCCTGGGGCACATTAACCACCTCTGACTGGGAATACCGAGACGTTCCTAGTCCAGTATGGAGATAAAATCTCTTCACCTAGTCCTGGGTCTTCTCCGGGGGCTCCTCCCAGATGGACATGTCTGGAACACATCCGTAGGGATGCGCCCAGGAGGCATCCTTACCAGATGTCGAACCACCTAGCTGATTTTTTTCAACACAAAGGGGCAGTGGCTCAAATCTGAGCTCCTCACAGATAAACAACCTTCTCAATTTATCTATTTGTATCCTTCCCCTAAGCCATGATGTTGAACAGTCTTTGTTTTCAGGTCATTTGAGAGTTGTTTAGAGGCTCCCATGTTGCCACTCATTAGAAGACATGCAAAGAGGCGAAACATTTGCAAATGGCCACCTTAAATACCCTTTTTCATGATTGGATTCACCTGTGTAAGGAGGTCAAGGGTAAATGAGCTTACAAAACCAATTTTCTGTTCCAATAATTAGGGCTAAATGTATTCAAATTAATAAAATGACAAGGGTGCCCAATTTTATGCACCTGCCTAATTTTGTTCAATAATTATTGCACACTTTCTGTAGATACTAGAAACTTCATTTCACTTTTCAAATATCAGTGTGTTCATTTGCTATATGATATATTTAACTGAAATTTCTGATCCAGACAACCAGTGATTTATAAAGGAAGATCATGAAAATTATCAGGGGGATAGATATAAAATACACTTCACTAACAAATAACTATACAAAATATATTAATTAAAAGACAACACTTGTTAATACAAAATAAATGTGGGATATATAAGAGAGAAACATTTGTGCTCTCAGTATGATAACCTGTGGATGACAGTTCTAGCGTGGCTACAGTCTCACTATGTGACTGCTGTATGCTCATATAGTTTTACAGTCTCATCATGGTGACAGCCTCAGTATGACACTGATTTGACCACTTGATTCTGATGCTCTTGGTGCTGTGGTTTTGTGTAAAACGGTTATCTGAACAGATCTCTTCCTCAGAACAGCACAAATAGCTCAGTGTCCTGCCTGTTGGGGCTCGTGGAATTCAAATCAAAAAGTCTGAGAGCATACAACTGGTCCATTCCCACACCTCTAAAACAACCAGCTATATCTGTTAAAGCCAAGTGAAACATAGGCGGCCCCTTGGTCTTGGTCCTTGGTCTTCTCCAGCTACAAACCATTCAACGAGGCCTCATTGAATGGTTTGTTCCAGCTTTCATCGAATTAAATATTCGTACCATTGAACGTATAAACATTCATTATTTGTATACTAGTCTATTAGATCGCGATACCCTCACGAAATGTAGTAAATTTTCGTGATAGCATCATGGTCTACTTTCACAATGGTATTACGATCTAATAGATCACAAACTGTCCTCAGGCTGGAGTGTTTTGCAGACCAGCAGTGGAGCGTAAGGGTTGGACTGCCAATTGAAATACATTAGTCAGAGAGGGGTGACCCCATCACGAAAATCTACTGCATACGTCAGGCTATCTATTGATTTTGCAGAGTTCACAAACTCACCTTCATCAAGGATGTGTTCTGGTTCTTGCATGGACTGGGTTTTGGGTAGAGTTATGAAAACCAGTGGCATAGGTGCCTTTCTTGGCGAGGAACCTTTTACTGACCTTGACTTTGTGGAAAATTGTGCGAAGTATATAAAACCAATCAAATAAAAATGCAATGTTGCTATTTAGGCTTGGTGCAGCCACACATCACTCAGTCATTGAGAACCCGAATGCTAAACCTCATTCGTCTCCTCCACTGGCAATGTTCCAAATGAATACAATCCTAACGTGCAAGTGCTTCATTCCTCGTTCCTCATTCTGTCTGTTGTTCATTTTTATTTTGAGGATACTTGTTTCAGTCCATTACTCTGACCTTCGCTGACTCGCAGTCACATTTTTGCAATTTACAGATGGAACGAGCGCTCGGCCGTAACGGATAAGGTCACCGTTTAAATGGCTGTTGTTCATTAAATATTTGAAATAAGTAAATATGAGCCCCGTCAGCCTGATGGTGGTTCTGGTGTTCTGTTTTTATGGTGATGTTTATGATGTTTATGCCATTGAAAGCAGGAGAGAACTGTGGGAGATGAGACGATTCAACTCTTACATTCATTCAATTATATATACATCATTCAATATCATATACATATCATTCAATTATATATACATTCATTACATTCATTTCAAATACTTTTTTGCACATTTAAATTGGATTTGCATGTACAAAAAAGATGTTAATATTGTCAATGTGGTGTAAAAGGGGTGTTTGGTGAATTTAAACAGATCATGTGAAATAGATGAGTGACAGTTAATGTGGGAAAATCTTTTAAACTGCATTCATGATGGTTGAATTTTGTGCATTTTAAGAGGAGGTAATCACATTATTGCTTTGTTTGTGTTGACTGATGCATTTGAGTTTCATGCAGAAATATGGCGAGTGTTTTTGGGTTTGCGGCCTATACTCTTAAAGTCTCCCTTGATTTCAAAGGCTGAGCGTTAAAATTTCACCCCTCATACAGTTTTCATGAACAAGGAAACTGGCTATACAGATCAAAATTGGCTATTTTTATTGTTATTATCAGTAGTAACTAAAGTTTGGAAATCTGCTTTTGTCCTCCCACTGTTAAAAGGAGGCAAACCTTCAAATGTGATTAATTCCAGACCTATCTCAAAATTATGCATTTTGCCTAAAGTATTTGAGAAATTGGTCTGTGATCAATTGAAGGAATTTTTAGACTCAAACAGTATTTTAAACCCTCTTCAGTCTGGTTTTAGGACACAACATAGCACTGTTACTGCTATTTCACAAAGTTTTAAATGATGTGTTTGAGGCATTGGATTCTAAAAAGTTTTCTTTGGTCTTGTTTCTTGATCTTTCAAAGGCATGTGATACTGTGGATCACAGTCTGTTAGAAACTCTCCACAAAAATGGTATCTCCACACACGCTGTCTCTTGGTTTGTAGATTACTTGGCAAGTAGGGCTGGCATTTGTTCTGCCTTCTTTGAGGTCTCAAAAGGTGTTCCTCAAGATTCAGTTTTTGGACGTATTTTTCTCACAATTTGTATTACTGATCTGTGTGCAAACCTGTTAAATGCATTCTAGTCTCTTTATGCAGATGATACTATAATTTATTGTTGTTGAAACTCAATTACACAGCATTTGAATTTTTGCAGTCCACCTTTGATGTAGCTCAGAGCTGTCTGGAAAAATTCAAACTGGTCTTGGTAAGGTGGTTGGTAAGGTTAGACCTTACTTGTGTGAAGTGCCTTGAGGCAACTTTGTTGTGATTTGGCGTGATATAAATGAAAATAAATTGAATTGAAATTGAACAAATTGTCTTAAATGCTGAAAAAAAACAAAATATTTTTTTCAAAGTTACCTGTTTCCTCTGAGAATATGCTATTAACTACCTGAGGTAAAACTCTTGAGCTGGTCACCAGATACAAGCATCTGGGACTAATTATTGATAGTTTTCTTTTAAAGTTCATCTCAAACACTTGATCTCCAGCTTAAGGGTGAAGCTTGGTTTTTTCATAGAAATAAGTCATGTTTTAACAAAAGAGCTCGGAAGCTCCTGATTCATGTTTTAACTTAAGAGCTCGGAAGCTCCTGATAACTGGCATATGGTGACGTTCATATGTGTGCTTCAACCAGTTGTCTACAGTCCTTGACTCTGGTGTACCATTGTGCTTTGAAATTCATCAGTGGTTCTAGCTGTATTGTGGGCTGCCTGTTCCTGCTGCTGCCGCTGTTTCTCTCTCTTCTGCACAGGTGGCGCGCTTCAAGCTGATCGACACACCTGCTCCTCATCTCATCAGTCCCCGGCTCTTCACTCCATTGTCGCCAGAAAATCAACATATCTTTCATGGTAACTGGCCTCTCTTTTGTGCGTTCCTACGCAGTGATTATTCTGAGCTCTCGCGCTCTTTAGATTGTGCGCTGCAATTTTTCCTGCAGCTTGTCTGAGTTTCCAAGCTCAGCATTTTGTTGTCGTTTTCTAAGCTTCAGCTCGTTTCAACACTCTGGACTCAGCTAAGATAAACTGTCTCTTAATCTGACTGAATTTGAGTTGATCTACTTCTGGAACTGATTCGGTTTGCGTGCTCAGCAATCCACTCACCTGTGTATCTTCTCCAGATTCCACATCGACAGCTTGCAGGCTTCTGGATTGCATCATCCACTCTGCACTTGGGCTTGATGTCACCTGGAATGTGGTTCCCTGGTTCCACCGTTGTGCGGGCCCTGTTTCCACCTTGCAAGGCTGCCTCCTCATCCTCCTCCATACACGCTTTGTAAATAAACCAGTGTTCTGACTCACTCCATTCTCATTTCTGCTCCCGGCATCTGAGTTGTCCATTCCACTCCGGTCCAAACCGTAACAAGCTGCCTCATCCACCACTGTGAGTTGTATGCTAATGCTGGCATGCCTTCTTTGAATGTAAGGCGATATACACACTGGATGACTCTGGTTTACAAGGGTATTATTGGGGTTTTTTCAGAGAGAGCTGAAAGCCACTATGCTTTACCAGAGGTGGGACAAAGTCACCATCAAATCACTTTCAAGTCACGAATCAGCAAGTCTCAAGTCATAATGACCACCAATTGCTTGCAATCTGACTTGAGACTTGACTTGGGTCTTGCTGATTTGTGACTTGATGGTGACAAGTCACAAATCATGTTGTGCTTTCATGTACCTTGTGTTCGGACTGAAATGGGAAAGAAGGCTTTTCGTTTTTCTGCTCCCTCTCCTTGGAATGTCCTTCAAACTGAACTGCAGCTGTCAGGACTGATTTCTCTCAGTGCTTTCCGATCTATTTTAAGAGACCGCGAATGGAAATCTTTTGAGCAGTACCTGTTTTTTGTTTTTTTTTACTTTGAGTAATTATTCTGAAAAGTAATTCTGAAAAGTAGTTTGTTTCTGATTTTCATCAGTTAGATTAAAAAAAAGAAAGAAATTCATGATATTAGTTTCAGTTCAGTGGACTCCACCATTTCGTTTGTCACACGATCATCCAATCTACCACTGAATTCCCTTTCACAGTCAGCTCCATTTTTGTCATTTTGCCTCTCTGTTGTTGTACAGTGTCATGGTGGAGCAGTACAGAGAAGGACTTTCTCACAAAGACGATGTAAAATTCATTGTCATTTTCAGTGCTTCAGTTGTCCACATTTACAGTGCTTCAGTTGTCCAAACAGCCACGGTTTGCAGAATGAAATCTATCACACAAACCTTTAAGGAAGTAAATTGTGAAAACATTTTAACCTTAAATTCTTTGTGCATTACAGACGTCATGCCAAATGGGAGGTCGTCCCATTTCAAGCTGTCGAACCAGTTGAATATTTGTAATTATTGTTTTCAGCAAATCTTTAAAAAAAAAAAAGTCCCAGCAGAACAAGTTGGAACAGTATTTCTTTTCAAGCCCCAGTGATCTTGCCTGTATGTATATATATATATATATATATATACTCAACAAAAATATAAACGCAACACTTTTGGTTTTGCTCCCATTTTGTATGAGATGAACTCAAAGATCTAAAACTTTTTCCACATACACAATATCACCATTTCCCTCAAATATTGTTCACAAACCAGTCGAAATCTGTGATACTGAGCACTTCTCCTTTGCTGAGATAATCCATCCCACCTCACAGGTGTGCCATATCAAGATGCTGATTAGACACCATGATTAGTGCACAGGTGTGCCTTAGACTGCCCACAATAAAAGGCCACTCTGAAAGGTGCAGTTTTGTTTTATTGGGGGGGGGGGGGGATACCAGTCAGTATCTGGTGTGACCACCATTTGCCTCATGCAGTGCAACACATCTCCTTCGCATCATCCGTGAAGAGAACACCTCTCCAACGTGCCAAATGCCAGCGAATGTGAGCATTTGCCCACTCAAGTCGGTTACGACGACGAACTGGAGTCAGGTCGAGACCCCGATGAGGACGACGAGCATGCAGATGAGCTTCCCTGAGACGGTTTCTGACAGTTTGTGCAGAAATTCTTTGGTTATGCAAACCGATTGTTTCAGCAGCTGTCCGAGTGGCTGGTCTCAAACGATCTTGGAGGTGAACATGCTGGATGTGGAGGTCCTGGGCTGGTGTGGTTACAAGTACCCCTTTAAACCTGGCTGTGTTATTTCTAGCAAACCAGAACTATTTAAAATTAGTGTGTGTGTTCTCTTGTGGACCCACACACAAAATAAAGACATATAGCCAGAAATAAAACAAATAAGTTGTTAGATAATATCTCTGCTAATTCCTTATTTTATGTTAGTTAACAAGTGTTTGCCTTTATTATCTGTTTGGAGTTTTTGAAACCTGGTTTAAAGTTTAAATATGAGTTAAGCTTCACTTCCATCACATGCAAGCTTCAGATACAGGGAGAGCTCCCCCTGTTGGTGACAGCCAGTAACATTAGAAATGTGAGACTAAACCACACCCACTGTAATGTCCACCGATTATAAAAGTGTAGTTAGTCCAAGTTATGTACGGGGCCTTTCACAAGATGGTCAGTGTCTGTGAGGATCCCAGGCCTGGTTCTAACGTGACCTTCAATCAACTCAAAATGAGAAATATAATGGTTTAGTTCTAGGGAAGGGGCAGTAAATTACATAAAGAGCCGTGAGAAATTACAAAACTAAAATTGTCTGTATGAGACTAACTCACAGCTTGGATGTGACGTGTGAGTTAGCTCAAGTGGTGCAAATAGCTCTTTGTACATTTGAGCAACAAAACAGAGGGTCACTCACCCAAGGCTGATAACTCGAGCACCTACTTTCTGTGATGTCAGATAATGGTCCATACCTCGTCCAGGTGGCGATGAAGATGGACACACCTCGTCCAGGTGGCGATGAAGATGGACACACCTCGTCCAGGTGGTGATGGAGTAAGGCAACAAAACGTTCTCCTCGGCCTCACTGTCCGTGAAGAAAACAGTTGGTCTCCCTTAGAGCCAAGTATTGGTGTGCTTTTCTTGTCCAGGCACAGGAGAATGCTTCCTGTGGCTGTCTCTATCCACTCGGCACACGTTAGCAACTCATTAGCTTAGGGTGAACAAACGTCGCGGAATGGAACTGGAACAACTGGTAATTTGCGGAATGGATGACCATCGGCGGAATGGGTTGTTTTTTTCTTATCTTACACCAAAACAAGTATTTATGAGATGATCAGGTCTCACCATTAAAATGATCAAGTTCTTTAGCCACTTTATAAAGCTATAGGTCAGCATTAGAAGCCCCAAAGTCTTGACAGAACTGCGACAAATGGCAGAATGGGAGTTTGTGTGGTACCATCTAGTGTTAGTGAAGGTAAATTTTCCCAATAGGGTGATCTGCTATTCCGGCGATTAGTGCTAATTGGGACAGAAAAGAGATAAGTTTGTGCTTTGCACATGATGGGGGAGACTTTCTGCTTTGTATGATAACATTTTATTACATTATCTTGAGATTGGTTATCAATATCTTGAGAGTTGGGGGCATAGTAAGGTGCTGTTCTGTCAATCATTCCGGCAATTGTATTATCATTCTGGTTCTGCTGATTAGTACCTGTTGCCAACCAAGACTGGTGTCCAAGATGCACTTGCACAGGAAAAATATATATATATTTTGCAGCCGACAAACACTTTTTGCAAATGTGTAAGGCTGTTACAGATAGTTAACAACTCGACTTTGCTCACAGGTTGGAGTTTTTCAAGCACTCCTTTTTCCACTCACCCTCCCCATTTCAGTGATGGACGGCGCGCTCCCTCTAGTCTAGGACGGGGTCCATCAAAGGGAGGGGGGCACCACAAATAAGGGGAAAAAAATAAAGTACATTTTTGGTATTCTGATACTAAAAATAGTGAATACTACTTAATATAAATTAAGTATAAGCCCATATTGACATAACTGCCACCAAGACATCTAGACAACTTTGATAGATTCATAGGCTTCTGTGCACGATCAGCCCAGTTGCACACTTTTTTCGTGACACCGTCACAAAACCCCTACCCTTAACCCTGACCATAACTTTAACCTAAACCATTTTTAACCCTTTTAGGGAACCTCTGTGTAAATATTAAAATTCCATTTTTTTGGGTTCTTTCTTTAGGTTTGCTCTTTAAGCTGCCCAAAGCTAAATACACACACTAAAAGTTAACGGTTATTACTGTTAGCTTCAGCTAAAGCTTTAGCGGTTTATTAATTTAGCACTATGGTTTAACGTAACAGTTAACTTTTCTGTTAGCACATTTGCTACTATTGAAGTTCAATTTTGGGTTAGCTGTGTCCACCGCTGGCTGTGACCAGCTTCTCCGTTACCTGACCATAACGTTACAACATAAATCAGCACTCTAAACTGGAAGGAATATTTGAAATGCATACTGCTGTTGCTCCTTCATTGTTGTTATTGTTAAAATGTGTAAATTTCCATTCTGCAAAAGCAGGATGCACCTTGATGATATATAAGTGAATTGAAGTGTTTGTAGTCTGTCTGTCAGTGTATCACCTGGCTGCAGACAATAGATGGTTCTTGAGAGATTCGGTTGGACTGGTTGTCTTCCTGGGTGGGTGGTTGCCATCCAGGACCCACAGTGGTTCTGTTGTGTGGTACATGAGGTGGCATGCAGCACCAGCATAATCCCTGACCTGACATAACTTGTACAAAAAAGAAGGATCTTGGCACAGTATATTACCACTTCAATTTTGGGTCATTCCATGTCAAATCACCCAAAATAAATACGATTTTTCACCCTACCATCTCGGATTTTGCTAAAATTTGGTTTCTAGGGTACAATAGGCTGGCAAAGATGAATTTCCAAATATTAGCCCAATCAGACCAACGGTTCTCAAGTTATGACCCACCCAATTAGGCAAAAATCACCCAAAATGGGGGTGGCGCCCAATATTTGGGCCCTCATATCTCACCAACCAGTGGGGCTACCAACAAAAAAATGGTGTCTCTAGACTGGAAATTGTCCAAGGAATCCAAATCCATTCTAGTGTCTCAAACCATTAACAGCACTACCCAGATCCCTTGAGAATGGCCTCTCGGCCAACTCTTTACGCCACTGTCAGTCCACTCTGAGGTACTTCAGTTCATCCATGCCTCCGCTGTGCCATGCGGTCTCCCGCAGTGGCAGAGTGGAGGGCGGGGTGGGGACAGAAACATAAAAGAGGGGTAGAGGTGGGGGGGGGGCAGTGTGCGTCATGTGTGCACATGAGTTCATATCAGTCTCTGCCCATGTGTGCGTAGAGTCTGTAGGGGAGGGCAAATGGAGAGGTAGCCAAATGCTTCACCAAGGCAATTGCAATCCTTCTGGAGGAAAACAGCGGGGCATTTTTGACCATCGGTAGCTGATAAGGCTGCCATGTTTGGGTTAGGCAGAGAGACACAGAATTCCAATACAGCCTCTCTTTAACCATCCAGATCCAATTGTGAGTATTCACTGGTCTCCAACATCAATTCCTTTGCAGGGCAGACAAATTGCTCCGAGATGGTTTCCACTTGTGTTTAAGTTCAAATGTTAATGCAGTCTGAGATTGTACCACCTTGCCCACCTCATTAATCATGATGGACAGATGTGGGGTTGTGGTTTTGGTAGCAGCCATCTTGCCAATTTTCCGGTAGGTGGTGCCAAGCATGCAATGCGCCACTTCTCCCAAGCATCGAGAACATCGCCCGCAGGATAGGTTCCATCTGGGCATGCAGGGTCCCCCAGCCCTGATTCCGTGTTGAAAAATGGTGTCAATTGCGTTGAGAGACCAGCTCTTACCAGTACACTTACCAGCTCTTGTATCAGTCCTGTTTGTCTTGCCGTGTTTCTGAATCCTGCTCTGTATTTTGCACTGTGCCTTTTGCCTCAGCCCTGATATCTGTGTTTGCTCCTGCCTTTGGACCCTGCTTGGTCATGACTGCATTTTTGCCTAGCCCTCTTTGTACCATTGCTCCGCTGACTGATAACCTGTGTACCATACCTTGGCTCTGAATAAAGACTACGAGTTCTTTTCCACCTCCGCCTGGTCTGGGAGTCTGCTTTGAGGATCCACCCTCTTCTGGTGCCATGCATCCTCACTGCCTATCAGAATCCTCAGTGCCAAAACTAGCTTGTAAAATTCATGTGTAAAACTAACAAGAAATCACAATAAATATATTGTAAGGTTGCAGAAATGAACACGTGCTTCAACTGCATTAATTTCTGCAGACATAAAACCACAACAGGACGGGAAAGTATTATTCTTTATTATCATTTTTAGTTAATATATTTTCTAAATTATTTTTTATTGTTATTGCCTCACTTATGAATGATATGTAATGAGAAAATGGATGAAATAACATGATACAAATGTTCAAATGATAAATTTTATGAGGGTATAAAATTTACTTTCAGTTTCTTTTCACGGGGCGTGCCGCTTGTCTCTGGAAACTTGGTAACACTGCTTTAAATTTGTGTGACCACAGTGTTTGTTTCCTTCTCAGTTCATAAACAATGAAGTGTTAATTATGTGCTTATGCCCTGAACAAAAACGGGAGTAGCCGAATGGACATCAACAACATATGATTATATGCAGGCATGCACATTTAACTGGTACTCATGGTGCTTGTGCGTGCTAAAAATAAATGATGCGCAGCAGAAAACACAGGAAGCACTTCATAAGAGAAAAGCAATGGCAGATTGTAGGAAAAGTGTTTCCCTCTGCTGTACATCAATGATGTTTAGCACACACGAGCGCCATGAGTACCAGTTATGTGCACCCCTGATTATATGATTGCCACACTGTCATTTCACCCGTTGTCCTCTTTGGTTAAACATTTTATTCTCTCCTCAAAAAAATGACTTTTCAGGGTCAGGTTATCTACGTTGTCATGATTTGTAGGTTGTAAACCAAATCACAATAAGAAAGACAAATTCCTACTGACGTACTTTGCCTTCTTTGTCAGAATGTACGTAAATGGGTGTAATTGAGCACTGGTACATCGTGGAAAGTTCTCGGTGTCAGAAGGCATCTGACCAGCAGGATGTTTTTAGTGAATGGTTGCAGTTTACCGTAAAGTGTCAATGAAAACCTTGAAGGACTGGTTGGAGCAGAAATTCTACTTGTGGGACAAACCCATGGATCTGGAATATATAAGTCAGGAAAATTCAGCGTTTGTGCAGCAGAGCAGCTCTACAGAAAAACCAGAAGAGCTACGGAGACCAACAGACACTCAGACATCATGAAAGCTGCTGTCTTCTTACTCATGCTGTGCTACGTGGGCAGAATTACAGGTACGACACCATCACATACTTGGACGTCTGTCCATAAGTATGGTGTTAAAATGTTGAACTTTTATCATAAATGGAAATGTGATATTGATGATTTTGTCTCCGCAGCCTTTAAGTGCGAGGAGGCCCAATATCTACATGATATTGTCCAGATCGATGCTGGACAAGGACATGTGGTGGCAACCACCAAGGAAAACAATGTCTTCATAATGAGTGGAAACATTTGGATCAGTCTGGGCAAAACAAAGCTGAAACATGTCACAGTCGGACGTGCAGGAATCTGGGGTGTTAATGACCAGAACTACCTCTTCAGATTTGTGGCTGACGAGTTTCAGCGTCCTAAAAATGGTACAAAATCATGATTAGTGTCATTATTATTGTTGTTCATTAAAATATTGTTGTTTTTTTTCTTATTATTATGAGAACAGAACAGGATTAGTTTTGTAAAATTTTGAGAAAAAAGTTGCAGTGTTGTGAAACATTTACAGGAAAATTAATATAAAGTTTGGGATCTTTTGGGAGTATGTTGGTTTAAAATAGTGGGATGTATGAAGCGTCTCCTGTTGGATAAAAGACTTTGAAGTATTTCCTGTTTTGACTTTTTCAAACACTGTGTTATAACTGTGCATCTACTGAACGGCCCGTCTGTCTGTGTTGGACTCGTCTTCAGCTCAGATGCTGGCACAGGTGGACGCTGGAGCTGACCATGGGATTGTGGGCGTTTCTGAAAACACCATCTGTCTGAAGATTAGCGACGCACAGAGTTTCATTGGTGGGACTGATCTGGTTTTTGAACGACTGTCCATTGACGACTTGACGGTGTACATTAGCTGTGGGGGCAATGGGTGTTGGGGTGTTACCAAGTCAAACACCGTCCAGTTTACACAGGTTGGTCTTTTTTTTTGTAATTTGTGACTACCAATAAGTATTTGAACACCCTGCGGTTTTGCAAGTTCTCCCACTTAGACATCTTGGAGTGCATGTCCACTGTGAGAGACATAATATATATATATATATATATATATATATATATATATATATATATATATATATATATAAAATCCAGAATGTATGATTTTTTTTTAATATAATTTATTTGTAATCCAGTAATCAAGTTCTAATCCACCTTAGTAGAAGAAGAAAAATGTTTGCTTCAGATTTGAACTGAACACGTCATTTGAACTATGGACTTCTAATCACACCAAACTTATATTGGTGAGTAAATTACCGTATTTTATGCCAGAAATGAGGTCCAGGTTGTTAAATGCCGCATTTCTCCTTTTGGGTTGCCTTATATACACGCTTAAGCTAACAGACAGCAGCTGGTTCATGCTCTGTTGGCTTATTAGTGCAGCAGATAACTGAAGCAAGGCAGCGTGGTTTTTACTGCTGCAGCCTTCAACTCCCCAAGCTGGGCGGCGCAGGCCCTCCTGCTGCAGCCTTCACCCAATTTGCCTCAATTCGGATGATGGACTGCTTCAAGTTTAGTGCACAGAAACAATGTCAAATGTATATGTGTTGTCTTTAATTCTGTGTGCCATGATAATGTTCAACTAGTAATAATTGTGGATTAATTGCTGTGTTTTGTCTGAGGTAATTGGAGTGTAAATGTAATTTTGTTGTTGCACTTGTGTAATGACAATGACAATAAATCTCATCTCAAGCAGCATAGCTGGTGTTGCGAATTTCTTGTAAATTTTCCCTTTCATTTTTGCAGATATCTTTCTGTCACAAATCACTCCTACCACCTTTTTCCACACACTCCACCCTTTCTGCACATTTATCTTCACCCCTCTACCCCACTCACCATTACTTTGGATAGTAAGCTCATCTCCCTTAACCACCTCTACTCCTTGTAACTGCAGTATTCCACTGGGCTCCCTCTTATTCAAACACATGTTTTCTGTCTTGCTCCTCCTGACTTTCATTCCCTGTCTCTCCAGAGTGTATCTTCATCTCCCCAGGCTACTTTCAACCTGCTCTCTAGAATCACTACAGATCACAATATCATCTGCAAATATAATTGTACATGGAGACTCCTGTATGATCAAATTTGACAAATTACCACAGATTATGCAGCCTTGGCAGAAATTGTTCAACTTCTTAAACCTACTCAGGTGCTATGCAGTGTTCTTGTGACAGATACTACAGGCCTTGGGTTTTGATCTTTCCTTCCTGCAGCCATCACTCTGCACAATTCTGCACTGTAACTCATTGATCCGTTACATAGTACCGTCTCCTCCTGCAGTTATCTACACCTCTCAGTAGATTTTTACAAATTATAATTTAATCTCCAGCATTTATTTGAAATTATTCATTCTTTATTGTGTATTGCAGTTATTTAAGATATTATTCGTATGTGTATTTTAATTATGCCTGTGAGCTGCTGGAACATCTAATTTCCCTTTGGGGATGAATAAAGTGTTATTTTATGTTGTATTATCGTATTGTATGCTAATGTGTTAGACTGATTTTAATTCATGAGGCCATTATATAAATGAAGAGAGAATTCATTTATAACTAGATGAGCTAAGTGTTTCATAATCCATAATTTCAAATTCATTCTGAAAGGTTTAACATGTTTAAATTAAATGAAAAAGGTATACCTGTCAGATTAGCTGACCTGTGATCTGCCTGTTGATCGTGATTGATTAGTTATGCCTGCAGAAGTTTGAAGAAGCCTTGTTCCCAAGCATTTCTATTACTCTTTTCAGGTATGTTACAAGTATTTATGCTCTTGTACTGTGTATGCTTACTTTGTCATACCTCTGTCAGTCAAAGTGATCACGCCCATAAGTATTCATAATTTGCAGTCAACAATACCTTAAACTGTTACTTTTCTTCCTAATGTAACTGCTATAAAGTCATTTCCACATGAAGACATAATAGCCACTGAAATATGATCTAAAATGTGATTCTGTTATGAATCAGCAGAACACCCTTAATCAGAAAAAAGACACCATGAAAAAGCAAAAAGAATTTGCTTGCAGGAAAGTTTATTGATATAGCAGAAGGTGTGCCAACTGGCAGAGAGAGAGAGAGAGAGAGAGAGAGAGATTACATGTCAGAGAGGCATCAAATACATTTGTTCTTGTCAGGTGTGAATTATTTTTTACAGTCCACTATCAAATAAGAATTATGGAACTGGAGCTCTTTACACTATAAAAGCACAAATGCTGATTTTTTTTTTATTCAAATGTTAGGAGAAATGTTCCAAACTGAGATGCCTCATGAACAGCTTTAGAAAAAGGAAAAGAAAAGAGACATCCATGATGAGGCGAGACTGGTGCACGCTGAGCAGCAGCCACACATTATTCTGTGCACTTCAAGACAGATCCAGAGTTGGTCGCCACCCAGAGATATTTGAGGTCAAAGGTCACATGGTTGGCCACAAAGCCCATGCTGATTTCAGTCCACTTTTCACCTTTTGGATTATTAGCACTTATGCCAGTCCTGTTGAGACGGGAGACAGGTAAGTCCAAAAGAGGCCCAAATTCATTTTGAGGAGCATTTCCATCCAAAAAAATACACACAGGTCCAACTCAATTAAATCAAATTATATTGTACTGTTTTAAAAAAAAAAAGTCTGTTGGATATACATTATTTAAATGTGTACATCTGTTGCACATGATCAGAATGTGTTTTACTCCTACTTTCAGGATATACATTTGTGAATGATGTCTGATAGTTTTCTTTTTGATGCAAACTTTTAAGCCTTGCAGTATTTAAGAATGAAAGCTCCATTTTAGGTAAACAGTAAAACTGTATCCCTCAAGTTTCAAATTTGGAAGTTTGAACACAGGTTTTCTTACTTTTTTCACTGTAATTACGGACATAATGTTAATTTTAACACTGGGCTTGATGAATTAAAACCTACATTAACAAACGTCTCTGACTTACCTTTCAAAGATGGAGCCAGCTGTATCCAATGCAAATACACGACCACTTTCACTGACTTCAATCATTGTTAGTTGTGGACCTTTTGGCACTTCTTCCCAACCGGAGTCAGTGCAGTTAGATGTCGTCAGTGTCTGTTATAACAAGTACAGACTGAGTTACTGCTGAGTTTTGTCACCAATAAACCACTTTAGTATTTACAGTCAACAATAAGAATCTTTTTCAATAACCAACAATCATGCGGTAGGTAACCTGCTTGGTGGAGGCAAGAAGAAAGCTTAAAAAAAAAAAACCAACCTGTGTAAACTGGACGGTGTTTGACTTGGTAACACCCCAACACACATTGCCCCCACAGCTAACGTACACCATCGAGTTGTCAGTGTGCAGTTGGTCAAAAGCCAGATCAGTACCACCACTGAAACTCTGTGTGTTGCTGCTCTTCAGACAGAAGGCTTTTTCAGAAACACCCACAATCCCACGGTCAGCTCCAGCGTCCACCTGTGCCAGCATTTGAACTGGAGACGAATCCAACACAGACAGACGGGCCGTTCAGTAGACGCACATTTATAACACAGTGTTTGAAAAAGTCAAAACAGGAAATACTCTTTTAAATCAACATATTCCTCAAAGATCCCGAACTTTATATTAATTTTCCTGTAAATGTCTCACAACACTGAAACTTTTTTCTCTAAATTTTGCCAAATTAATTTTGTTCTGTTCTCAAAATATGAAAAAATGTAATAATTTAATGATGGCAGGAACAACAATAATAATGACACTAATGACTTTGTACAATTTTTAGGGTGCTGAAACGCGTCGACCACATATCTGTAGAGGTAGTTCTTGGCATCAACACCCCAGATTCCTGCACTTCCGACTGTGACATGTTTCAGCTTTGTTTTGCCCAGACTGGTCCACCTGTCTCCACTCAACATGAAGACATCGTTTTCCTTGGTGGTTGCCACCACATGTCCTTGTCCAGCATCAATCTGGACAATATCATCCAGATGTGGGACCTCCTCGCACTTAAAGGCTGCAGAGACAAAATCATCAATATCACATTTCCATTTATGTTAAAAGTTCAACATTTGACAACATATTGATGGACAGACGTCCAAGTATGTGACGGTGTCGTACCTGTAATTCTGCCCACATAGCACAGCACGAGTAAGAAGGCTACAGCAGCTTTCATGATGTCTGAGTGCCTGTTTGTCTCCGTAGCTCTTCTGGTTTTCCTGTAGAGCAGCTCTGCTGCACAAATGCTGAATTTTCCAGACTTATATATTTCAGATCCATGGGTTTGTCCCACAAGTAGAATTTCTGCTCCAACCAGTTCTGCAGGGTTTTCATAGACATTTTGTGCTAAACTGTAACCGTTTATTAAAAATATCCCACTGGTCAGATGCGTTCTGACACCGAGAACTTTCCATGATGTACCAGTGCTCAATTAAACCCAATTATGTTCTGATGAGGAAGACAGAGTACGAAACATGATGTAAAACAATTGTTTTTCTTCTTTGTCTGAGGTGGGGATGATGTCACGCCTGGATTTGATCGACTGCATAATTTATGCATTTATATGGACGGAAGTGGAAAGTGGGACACACTGCAGCAGGAACAGGCCCACTGAATGGCATGAGCATTGCTGGATGACCCCTGCCTTTGGACTGGATGCCTGCATGGACTCTCATCAAATGCATCTTCCTTTGTTGTGTTATGTTCTGTTTTGCAAAACTTTCAAAATCTTGTAACTGTTAGAAAGGCCTAAACAGAGGATCACCCCTTTGAGCCTGGTTTGCTTGAGGTTTCTTCCTCAATATCATCCGAGGGAGGTTTGCCTTGCCACTGTTGCCTGTGTGCTTATCCAGGCTTTCAGTGACTTTCCGGACTCTGCCATCAGACACGTATCTGTATGAACAGCAGTGACATTTGTATCTCTGGGTCCTCAGTGTTTGAGATGAAGCAGCAACTGGAAAGACCTCAAGGAGTCATCAGATCACTGGACAGCAGAACATGTCTTTTGGGCCTTGGTGCTTCTTTCCTTACTGTATGGTTGTGAGACTTGGAGGCTACCCAGTTACCTAATGGTGATGACGAGATGTCTTTGGCAATTGGTCTGGATTTTTGACCTAATTCTCCTTTGACCTTTACTTTGAACATGCACCCAAACAATGAGCTGACCTTTCTTGAGATGGAAGGTCAAGATAACAAGCGCAAACTTTTCTTTTATCATTTTGTATATTTGGATAATGTTTAGGCAATTATTTTTCAAGCCATCCTATAACAAAAACAACTTTTTAAACAGAATTTAATGCAGGGTTAATTTTCCACAATTATAGTCACAAATTACACTGAATACACTTTCTTTTTTCTTTTTTTAGGGGAGAGAATAAAATGTTCATCCAAAGAGGACAACGTGTGAAGTGACAGTGTGACAATCATATAATTATATAAACAACACTGTGGTCACACAAATTTAAAGCAGTGTTGCCAAGTTTCCTGAGACAAACAAGTGGCGCGCCCTGTGAAAACAAAGAAAATTATTTTATATCCTCATAAAATTGATAATTTGAACATATGTACCATTTTATTTCATCCATTTTCTCATTACATGTCATTCATAAATGAGACAATAGCAATAACAAAAATAATTTTTAAAATATATTTACTAAAAATGAAACTAGAGAATAATACTTTTCAGTCCCCTGGTGCTTTTATGTCTGCAGAAATTAATGTAGCACGTGTTCATTTCTGCAATCCTACAATAATTTTATTGTCATTTCTTGTTCGTTTTAGACATGAATTCTACAAGCCCATTTTGGCATTGAGGATACAAAGTGTTAGTTGTTATTTTGTCCCATTCTTCCTGCATTGAATTGGGGTCCTCGGTCTGATACAAAGTCCAAAGGGATGCCATGTAGCCATGTAGCAGAAGACGAAGATATCCCTCTGCATCTCGATCCTGTTCCTTCTTCCTCGTGCTCCGTCTGCAATGCACTCCTCGCAGCCAGCACGCCCACCCCGAAGAACCCATGCAACTTGGCATGGGTTCGGTTAATCTTCGATTAACACATGAAGAAAGACAGCGCTGAATAGAAGCTGGAGAGTGCATTTATTGTAGTGCCTGGATGTTGGGGTTTGGTCTGGGTTCAGGTCATTGATTTGTTTTGGTCTTTTATATGAGTTCTTGTCTCCAGGACTCTGTGGCTTTTGATGTAATTCACCCCCCGTGTTTTGAATCCTTACCTGTTTGTGATTTTCTTTTTTTTTATGTATAATGTATTTTTGGGTTGGATTATGTCTTTTGGTTTCTTGGATTAATCTATGTTAAGGTTCTTAACATAGAATAATTTTTTTTTCCCAGTGTCTGACTCCCAGTGAGCACAATCACAATGTGGGTAACCGGGAACTCCTAACAGTTAAGGACACGCTGGAAGAATGGAGACATTGGCTGGAAGGTACTGCTGTTCCGTTGACTGTCTGGACCGACCACAAAAGTCTAACATACACCCAATATGCTAAAAAATTTAATTTCAGACAGGCCAGGTGTGTTTTTTTTTGGGGGGGGGGGGGGGGGTTCAAATTTACCATCATCTGCCGCCCCTGATCAAAAACACAAAGACAGATTTCAGTTCTCCAGACCACCCTGTAGCTCCAGATCAGATGCAACCAACCAACATGGTGGTCAGAGCCATCACCTGGGACATCAAAAGGGTCGTCCATGAGGCACACCACTACCCGTGTCCTAGAGAAGTGCCTCCCAGCTGGCTCTTTGTACAGCTGTCAGTCCGCTCTGAGGTACTCCAGGTTATTCCATGCCTCCAAGCTCTCCTGTCATCCTGCCTTCCACCGAACCCTCAACCTCCTCAACAGACACTTCTGGTGGGCCACAGTCCAGTCAGATATAAAGGAATTTGTCAAACCCTGTACCATCTGTTGCCAGGGCAAATCATCACACCAGCCTCCGGCCGGCCTCCTCCAGTTGCTGCCCACTCCAGGTCACCCCTGGTCACACATCTGCCTGGATTTTATAACTGGACTTCCACCATACAACGGACATACCACCATCCTTGACCATAGTGGACCGCTTCAAGGCAGCACACTTTGCGGCTACATGGCATCCCTTTGGACATGGTGTCAGACCGAGGACCCCAATTCAATACAGGAAGAATTGGATGAACATTTTATTCTCTCATTTTTAACATCCTCTTTGGATGAACATTTTATTCTCTCCCCTTAAAAAAAAAAGTCCAGGAAGTCATTGAAAGCCTGGATCTTCATCTTGATCTAGGGCAATCACAAACCCAGACTTTTCCTCTAAGTTATGTTTTCAATTCAGTTCAATTTATTTAGTTTACACACAACAAAGCTGCCTCAAGGCGCTTCACACAAGGAAGGTCTAACCTTATCAACCCCTAGAGCAAGCACACGGGCAACAGTGGCAAGGAAAACCTCCCTGTGATGATATTGAGGAAGAAACCTCAAGCAAACCAGACTCAAAGTGGTGACCCTCTGCTTAGGCCTTTCTAACAGTTGCAAGATTTTGAAAGTTTTGCAAAACAGAACATAACACAACAAAGGAAGATGCATTTGATGAGAGTTCATGCAGGCATCCAGTCCAAAGGCAGGGGTCATGCAGCAATGCTCATGCTATTCACTGGGCCTGTTCCTGCTGCAGTGTGTCCCACTTTCCACTTCCGTCCATATAAATGCATAAATTATGCAGTCGAACAAATCCAGGTGTGACATCATCCCCACCTCAGATAAAAAAGAAAAACAATTGTTTTACATCATGTTTCGTACTCTGTCTTCCTCATCAGAACATAATTGGGTTTAATTGAGCACTGGTACATCATGGAAAGTTCCCAGTGTCAGAAGGCATCTGACCAGTGGGATATTTTTAATAAACGGTTACAGTTTAGCACAAAATGTCTCTGAAAATCCTGCAGAACTGGTTGGAGCAGAAATTCTTCTTGTGGGACAAACCCATGGATCTGGAATATATAAGTCTGGAAAATTCAGTATTTGTGCAGCAGAGCAGCTCTACAGAAAAACCAGAAGAGCTACGGAAACCAATAGACAAACATCATGAAAGCTGCTGTAGCCTTCTTACTCGTGCTGTGCTACGTGGGCAGAATTACAGGTACGACACCGTCACATACTTGGACGTCTGTCCATCAATATGTTGTCAAATGTTGAACTTTTAACATAAATGGAAATGTGATATTGATGATTTTGTCTCTGCAGCCTTTAAGTGCGAGGAGGTCCCACATCTGGATGATATTGTCCAGATTGATGCTGGACAAGGACTTGTGGTGGCAACCACCAAGGAAAACGATGTCTTCATGTTGAGTGGAGACAGGTGGACCAGTCTGGGCAAAACAAAGCTGAAACATGTCACAGTCGGAAGTGTAGGAATCTGGGGTGTTGATGCCAATAACTACCTCTACAGATATGTGGCCGACGAGTTTCAGCAGCCTAAAAATGGTACAAAGTCATTAGTGTCATTATTATTGTTGTTCCTGCCATCATTAAATTATTAAATTTTTTCACATTTTGAGAACAGAACAAGATTCATTTGGTAAAATTTAGAGAAAAAAGTTGCAGTGTTGTGAGACATTTACAGGAAAATAAAAATCAAATTCGGAATCTTTTGGGAATATGTTGATTTAAAAGAGTATTTCCTGTTTTGACTTTTTCAAACACTGTGTTATAACTGTGTGTCTACTGAACGGCCCGTCTGTCTGTGTTGGACTCGTCTTCAGCTCAGATACTGGCACAGGTGGACGCTGGAGCTGACCGTGGGATTGTGGGTGTTTCTGAAAAAGCCTTCTGTCTAAAGAGTAGTGACGCACAGAGTTTCAGTGGTGGTACTGATCTGGACTTTGACCCACTGTCCACTGACAACTCGATGGTGTACGTTAGCTGTGGAGGCGATGGGTGTTGGGGTGTTACCAAGTGTAACACCGTCCAGTTTACACAGGTTGGTCTTTTTTTAAGACTTTCTTCTTGCCTCCACCAATCAGGTTACCTACCACATGATTGTTGGTTATTGACAAAGATTATTATTGTTGACTGTAAATACTAAAGTGGTTTATTGGTGACAAAACTCAGCAGTAACTCAGTCTGTACTTGTTATAACAGACACTGACGACATCTAACTGCACTGACTCCGGTTGGGAAGAAGTGCCAAAAGGTCCACAACTAACAATGATTGAAGTCAGTGAAAGTGGTCGTGTATTTGCATTGGATACAGCTGGCTCCATCTTTGAAAGGTAAGTCAGAGACGTTTGTTAATGTCGGTTTTAATTCATCAAGCCCAGTGTTAAAACTAACATTATGTCCGTAATTACAGTGAAAAAAAGTAAGAAAACCTGTGTTCAAACATCCAAATTTGAAACTTGAGGGATACAGTTTTACTGTTTACCTAAAATGGAGCTTTCATTCTTAAATATTGCAATCTTTTTTCATTTAAGAGGAATCTTTTCAAGACTTAAAAGTTTGCATGAAAAAGAAAACTTGATAAGACATTGTTCACAAATGTATATCCTGAAAGAAGTAAAATATTTCCATCTCAATCTGCCTCACCATCACAATATTGTCCACATTTTAATCCATCAATTATAACAATCAAGGAGTGATACAAATGGATTTGTGAATGAAGGAAACTGACATGTTCATTTCTTGCTACATGTAACTTCAAAATTACAAATATGTTTAAATATATACCCAAATTATTGACTTGGAAGGGTCAAAATGTAATGTGGATTGAAGGCCACAAGTCAGAGGCTCCCATGAGAATGACATCACAATTAAATGTATTATATTAAAAAATTAACATTCTATAATAATAATGATGATGATGCTAATTAATAATAATAATAATAATAATAATAATAATAATAATTATTATTATTATTATTATTATAACGAGCAGTAGTCGTAATAACAACAACAACAAAAATCATAATGTTCTGAACAGTAATTTGCTTATTTGCAGAGAATTTGTCAATTGCATTCTTGGGCCAAAGCAAAAGAAGAGCGGACTAAACATGGCCCGAAGGCCCTGCGTTGGCAGCACTGCCCGAGAGACAGAGCCACTTTGTCTGTTTCATCCAAAATAAAACAATATGAAAATAAATAAATAAACAAAATAGCCAACCAACAAACAAAATCCTTCCTGTAGAATTATGTGGCTTTTTGACTGTGTTAGTTGAGTCTTAGAATATAACGATTGTCTGTTTTCAACTTCTTAAAAATCTGTTTAAATTAAATGTTACTCAGGTAACAACAATATAATTGATTCAAAATCAAATGAAAACCAGAATTTCCTAGAGATTTTTTACTCTTGCAAAACACAGAAATGCAACACGTCTTAATTTAAAATGTTTTTAGCATTTTAACTTCATAAAATGAACTTCATAGAATTTTTTAAATGAAACGCCCATTTTAATAATTAATTCATCTCACCAATATTTTAAGACAAAACTACGATTTTATTTGCTTACAAGGAAAGTTATTTAAATTTACTTGAATTAAATCTGTACATCAGTCTCACTTGATCAGAATGTTTTCATCTGACATAATTTTCCTCTGTATCCCTGTTAGATAAAAGAAAAAATGCCATTTGAACACATTCTGATCATGTGCAACAGATGTACACATTTAAATCATGTAAATCCAA
Source organism: Thalassophryne amazonica (assembly GCF_902500255.1). Taxonomy (NCBI): domain Eukaryota; kingdom Metazoa; phylum Chordata; class Actinopteri; order Batrachoidiformes; family Batrachoididae; genus Thalassophryne; species Thalassophryne amazonica. The sequence goes on from NC_047124.1 coordinate 13,860,124, forward strand.
CAGTCTTTTTCTAACAGTACAATGTAATTTGATTTAATTGAGTTGGATTTATGTGTATTTTTTGGATGGAAATGCTCCTCAAAATTAATTTGGGCCTCTTTTGGTCTTACCTCTGTCTCCCGTCTCAACAGGACTGGCATAAGCACTCGTAATCCAAAAGGTGAAAAGTGGACCGAAATCAGCATGTGCTTTGTGGCCAACCATGTGACCTTTGACCTCAAACATCTCTGGGTGGCGACCAAGTCTGGATTTGTCTTGAATTGCACAGAATAATGTGTGGCTGCTGCTCAGCGTGCACCAGTCTCGCCTCATCATGGATGTCTCTTTTCTTTCTCTTCTTCTGTTCATGAGGCATCTCAGTTTGGAACATTTCTCCTAACATTTGAATAAAAAAATTACCATTTGCACTTTTATAGTGTAAAGAGCTCCAGTTCAAAATTCTTATTTGATAGTGGACTGTAAAAAATAATTCATACCTGACAAGAACAAATGTACTTGATGATGCCTCTCTGACATGTAATCTCTCTCTCTCTCTCTCTCTCTCTCTCTGCCAGTTGGCACACCTTCTGCTATATCAATAAACTTTCCTGCAAGCAAATTTTTTTTGCTTATTCATGGTGCTCTTTTTTATGATTACGGGTGTTCCGCTGGTTCACACAACAGAATCACATGATCAAAGTGATGTTAATCAGTGAAATCACCTGGTGGAGTGAGTGTTTGCAAAGAAAACCTGCACCCTCTCTGCCCTTTCTGGAATGAGTTCAATACCCCTGTCTTAGAGGCAATGGTTGAAACAAAGACGGGAGGCAGAGCTGAAGATGTTGCGATTTTCTTTGGGAGTGATGAGGATGGACAGGATTAGGAGAGGGACAGCACAGGTATGACGGTTTGGAGACAAGGTCAGAAAGGTGAGATTGAGACAATTCGAACATGTGCAAAGGAGGGACCTGGGGTATATAGGGAGAAGGATGCTGAGGATGGAGCAACCAGGCAGGAGGAGAAGATGTACGCCAAAGAAGAGGTTTGTAGATGTGCTGAAAGAGGGCATGCAGATGGTTGGTGTGACAGAGGAAGATGCTGCGGACAGGATGAGATGGAGACAGATGATCTGATATGGCGACCCCTAACAGGCGCAGCTAACAGAAGTGGAGCTCTTTAATTTGAAGGTACAGGTGACATCGCAGTTTTGTTTGCGATGCTGTTCCACATGGTTTGTTCGATCCTCAAAATTTTATCTGTGGAAAAAACACACACACACACACACACACAAAAACCCAAGGTGCAAAGTCATTGCATGGCTTGGTGCAGGGGTGGGCAACTTGTTCCAGAAAGGGCCAAGAGGGTGCAGGTTTTCTTTGCAGCCACTGACTCCACCAGGTGATTTCACTGATTTATATCACTTTGAGCAGATGGAATCAGTGAAATCACCTGGTGGAGTCAGTGGCTGCAAAGAAAACCTGCACCCTCTTGGCCCTTTCTGGAACAAGTTGCCCACCCCTGACTTGGTGGATAAGGGTTAGTATATTTTTTTAAAGACTTTGAAGGTGTGTGCATTATTGTCATTTTTCTTAATCATTTCAAAAAAATTCGATAATGCTGAGGATTCAATGAGTCCGCAGCATCCTCCTCAAAGATCATTGAAGAATTCATCAATGCAGAACATCACTTGTAACAGCAGCGATGATTTGGTCTTGTAGTTGAATCTACTGCCCCCAAGTGTTGGATAATGGAATCACAGTTATAAAGCGGCACATACTGTGAAAAAGAACCGATCACAAACAAAACAAGGACATTAAGAGGAATAATGTACTCCGTAAATAAGTAAATAAAGATTATATTTTTCATTATTTGTGCTTTGTTTTACATGACCTAATACTCGTATGTGCTGCTGTTTTCCCATCCAGTTTAAAATAATTTTGATTGGTTTTGTAATATTTATGCATCTTAATTACATTTGAGTCTTAAAATAAATAAATAAAGATGAAAGTTTAACCACCAGTGTCTGGTCACATCACACTAAATGCATTTCTATTTTGTTCTAAAATATCATGTAAATTCCTGAAATTACTCCCTTTTCATTGTAAATAGTGATACTGTATTTCTATTGAGTACAAATTTACACATGTCATTTCATAACAGAGAACAATGAATTTTACAAGCTTAAAGAAATGTTTCATCTGTTGTCACATTCTGTTTGTCACTATTTATTCCATGGATAAAAAAAAAAAAAAAAAAAAAAAAATCAGCCAAACAATAGAACTATATGACTGCGTAATTTCACCATAATCCACAAATTGCTGTTTGAATTTTATAGACGGACAGACGGGAAATTATACAAGGCCATGTCCAGTCTGGAGATAAATAAGAAAAACATGTCATAGTCTCTCTCTCTCTCATCAGCCACTTTATTAGGTACACATGTTCAATTGCTTGTTGACACAAACAGCTAATCAGCCAATCACATGGCAGCAGCTCAATGCATTTAGGTATCTACACGTGGTGAAGATGACTTGCTGAAGTTCAAACCAAGCATTACACTGCGGAAGAAAGGCGATTTAAGTGATTTTGAAAGTATTATGTTTATTAGTGCCAGATGGGCTGGTCTGAATATTTAAGAAATGACTGATCTGCTGGGATTTTCAAGCACAACCACGTGTAGGGTTTTTTTAGAGAATGGTCCAAAAAAGAAGACATCCAGTGAGTGACAGTTGTGTGGATGAAAATGCCTTGTTGGTGTCAGAGGCAGGGGCGTAGCACCGAATTCTGGGCCCTAGGTACTAGACATATTGAAGACCCCCGTTATCTTCTTTTTTTATTAACGCAAACACCAAATTTCTAATGCGTAGTCAAACCAGGTCTAAATCATGTATACCTTAGATCACACCTGGGAGTCAGAACCCTTTTTAAAGTTGGGGGAGCAATATTGAGTTGGGCGGTCTGGGGGACCAAATTGCGCCAATTTGGTGCATTCCCGTCTGTTAAAATGCATAGGAATGCACCAAATTGCACCATTTTTCTAGAAAATAGTGCAATTTGGTCCCCCAGACCCCCCAACTCAATATAGCTAGCTTTCAATTTGGTTAGCAGCTGCAGCGGCGGTGTTCGAAAACTCCGAACACCGCCGAAAAACTCTGATTATGAATCCCTGTGTCGATATTTCAAAAGGGCCACGAGGATATTCTTAAAGTTTGATCAGATGATTTTTATTTACCAGAATTGTGACTTTTACTCTAAAAAAAAGTTTATATAGTTGTAATATTTACTAGGATTTCCTTCCTTTGCTTTATCTTAAATTATGTCTCAAAATACTGTTTATGTATATTTTTTGTTGAGTGGTGTACTTTTAATTACTGATTTATCATTTTATGTCTGTGACTTAAAAAAAATCCATGAGAACGTAAGAAAGAAAAGAAAGTATCCTTTTCAAAGCTGTATTCATTCTTTATTTGAAACAAACAAATGAAGTCCATATAGAATTAAAAGAAAAAGACAAGTAAAACATTAATTTAAACAGTCTGTCCAGCTGATGATTCCTCAAAGTAGAGGTGTAACGACAACAGCTCAATTGACAATATGTAATATGTTATTTTATTGCCAAAATAAATGTCAAATTTCGTTTTCTTTTCTTTAATGAACCTAATTACACCCCCCCCCCCCCCCAAAAAAAAATAAAATAATAATAATAATAATTTTTGGAATTTTGAAGTCTGAGGAAAACAGGAAAAAACAAACAGGAAAATAAAAGTTTTATATGGGAAGTGTAATCTTTTTTCTTTTTTCATCTTGTCTTCTGTTTCATGTTTTTCCAGGTTCTTTGCAGCAAAGGGAAAAGATGTGTTTCACAAACAGCAGCAATATAACATTGTGGCAAAGTCCCACATATTATTCACACACGCAGCAAAATCACCAGTGTTAAATTAACACTGACAGTGTACATATGGTCCTATTCTGACCCAGAGTGGGACCACATGTGCATTGTCGGTGTTAATTTAACACTGGTGATTTTTATTGTGCAGTATTTTCTTTTTCTGGATATACTCGTATTCATGGTTTGAATTCATAATCACACACACATTTTTTAAAGAAGTCGATGACTCATGGTAGCTTTGATCCTTTTTTATTTATTTAGATTATTATCCTTACTCATCATTAATAAAAACCACAATATGGGGCTGAACCCTCAGAAATCATCTCATTGAGAAACATGAGGGGTCCCACGAAGCCCAGAACAAGTCCAACCAGGATGGAGCCTCCAGACATCAGCAGAACTTTACACCTGCACCACCTCCTCTTTTTGCATTCAGCTTCAGCTTTCTGCTGAAGCTCGTCTGCCAGTTTCTCCAGCTTTTCTATCTGAGTGTCCTTTTCCACCATCTCATTTTCCATCTTGGATATCAGATGTTCAATCCGTGCTCTTCCAGCTCTCTGAGCTGCCATCAACGCCTCTTCTCTCTCCTTCATGGCTGCACCTTCCTCCTCCTCCTCCTCCTCCTCTTTCCTCTCGATCTCCATCAGATGTCCCGTGAGGATCTCGAAGGGCTCGTTCTGAGAGTCAACATCCTGGTGGTGGTCAGATCTTAGGTGCACTTCATCAGCACTGGTGGTGTCCCCCTGATCCATTTTTTTTCTGCTCTCAGTGGCTGTAAATGGTTTGATAAGACAAACTTTAACTGATTCCACAACAGGAAAAATCACTTTTCTGCAGCAAAACGTGTAAAGAAAAAATACTTACATTTACAAAAGGTGACAAAATTATACTGCTCCTCCTTTAAAACTGTCCTGTTCTTGTGTGTCTGCTCTCCAGGAAAGGAAGACGCCAACTGCTGTATGTGCTCTGCTGCACAGCCTTTATGACGTCAAAGCACCATAAAGTGCAAACTTTTCCACGGTTTGTTACGTCACGTCCGGGTAGATTTCTGCTCGGCTTTGCTAGCGCCCCCCCCCCCCCCCCACTAAAAAAACAAAAAAAAAAAAAAAGAAACACAAAACACTGGTGAAGTTAATTTGCAATTAAGTAATTAAAGTCACACCTTTTTTTTTTTAAACTTAGCCATAAAGTACTTTGTTTTCCACACATACCTACCCACACCTGACCTTTACACAGAAGCTACACTTTAACAGTGTGCACAGTGCTGTGCTCGCAGCAACCCTGAAAAATAGTTCTCACATTGTTTACTAAAAGAAGGCTCCGGGTTCAAATCCCACCCTTGCCACATTTCTCCATGTAATGTGGAGTTGCGTCAGGAAGGGCATCCGGTGTAAAACATGTGCCAAATCAACATGCAGATCCACCTTGGATTTGCTGTGGTGACCCTGAGTGCAAACAAGGGAGCAACTGAAGGGACTTTACTTTTTTAGTGATAATACCATATTAAAAGTTGTGTTTAATGGACAAGTTCCATGAAATCATGGAATTTTAAATATTACATGTCCATATTTCAGTTAAAAAACGACCAATAAACCATTACATAATTGACACAACTTTTCAATATAAAAATAAATAAAACAAACTACCATTCCACTTTGGAATGTTGGTTGGTTGATGTAAAACTCTTCAAGCAAACGTGACCAGATTATTTGTGATCACATTTTATTGTCATTTACATCTTTGACCACTAGATGTCCACAGTGTTCACTTAAAGCTTTGCGCCATGAACCGTTATGTGACACGTGTTTCGGTAAAAGGTTTCAATTGGAAACCCGGAAGCGACACAAAAATGCGTGGGCTGTGCCGTCACGGGATGTCCCGGTGTCATCAGTTCTGGTAGGAAACTTGGTGACGATTTTATTATTTTAACGGTTTATTATGAGCCAGTAATTCACGAGACTGCAGCCGCAAGTAAGTATGAAATAATCATTTTCAGACAAGTCAGAATTATGATATAAATCATTTTCAGGCACAGAAGCCTGGTTAGATCACTGAGAACCCACAGATTATTAAAGATCAGTGACTGTCACCTGACCTCTACCCAAAGGAACCACCTGCTCGGTCAGTGGACACAGACTTGACCTCCAAAAGTGCACCCTGAGTTCAGTCTGTTCTGGACTCCCCAGAGGAGCTGCATATGGCTGATGTAACCATGTTACATGTACCAAAAGAAAGGTGTCATCAGGGGGTATCAGTTTGCTTCAGCAACCAACGAGGCCACCATCGCCCACATCAGAGGGGTGAATCCTGCAGATATTCAATGTCAACCCGGGTCGACTTCTGGAAGAGTCCCTCAGAAGGGCACCAAAGGAAGTTAAGCAGCACACCCCGAAAAAGTACATCTCAGAGCTCACCACTGATGATCACAAAGTGGTTAAATTCCCACCCTCCAGTAGGTGCAACTCAGAGCTGGTGAACATTGGCGGTAACTCAGAGGTCAGACGAGAATGGGCAGACTGGTTTAATGGGTGACTGCGTGATGCCGTCACATCAGTATGGACCAACATCTCTGAGGACTGTTTCCAACACCTTGTTGAATCTGTTCCATGAAGAATTAAGGCAAAAGGGTGTCCAACCCGGTACTAGCAAGGTGTACCCAAAAAGTGCCCGGTGAGTGTATATGCACATAATAAATTGAATACTGAATTAAATAACAGTGATTGCACATCAACAACACTCATATTCACTGACAAATTATTTACAATTGTAATTTCATGGATGTTTACAAATTAAAACAATCAAGATCACCTATGTTGTGTTAATTTTGTTGCACCAAGACAATAGTTTATTTCAGTTAGTAACAGGGCTGCACTGGGGAAATTTTTCAGGCCGGGCATTTTTAACCAAGACCAGGCCACCACCAGGTATCGAAGGGGAAAAAAATTAAGCCTGCTGTGACAGTGTGTTTTTTTTTTTTTTGGTCCCTTAACCGATCAGTGTGCACCAGGAGACACATACATTTTAACACTATAAGAAGCATTATGAAAAGTTCTCCCGAAATACAGTTATCATAGGCTTATCAAAAGTACGATCTATTGACAGTAGGTCACATTACTTTTTAGACATAATAAGCTGTCATTTCATTCAGCCTTGTTACTTAAATTTAGAAATAGAAATTATATAAAAACATTTGTTATATAAATACTGTAGGCTATACTATAAATAATATTAGTTGTGTGATACAATTAATCATATAAAGCAAGAAATGACTGGATGACTGGACCAATGACCGGATACAAAGGTTGAACTTTTGAAACTGCAATACACAAAAAGGCCACAAGATGGAGACAGTTGTCTATCACTACAAGCTACAAGTAACATCAAGGATTTCTTTTATTACCAATTTGTGTTGCTAATCGACTTAGAGAATGACTCTCAATTTAAAGTAAAATGTTAGGTATGTGAAATTATGCCAGGACTTGGAAAGAATAGGATTTGTTTCATCCATTTAGAGTATAAAATAAAAAGGGATGATTCACATAATAATAGAAGTTCAACAGTTAGACAGCACTTTACTTCGGATCAGAAGATCAGAATGTCTCTTTCACACACAGATGTCTGATTTATGAACAAATTAGGTTGCTGTTCATCAATTAATAGCTGAAGTTAACCTTCACTTACCGTCATGGCTGTAGTGGTCCCCGCCTCGTCCACCTGTTGAACTACTTCTCCGCCACTTGCTGAGGCTGCCGCAGATGTGGATGCTCTGCATCCACGCGAAGCAAACATGTCTGTTATTTGGAGACATTTTGCAGCATCTGCCTGAAGGGCTACTCTCTTCTGATCCCCGGCTGTTTCAGCGCCACCTTTCCTCTTCTTGCCGCCATTCATATCGCTCGTTATCGCTCTGTTTGGCACTGGCGCACTGTGTAGCCCAACCGAGGCCCGAGATGGAGGGGTAATTGGCCTGCCCCTCACCTCATTGGTCCAGGCCACAATCATGAGTAAAGGGCCGATCTACCAGTTTATGCACCAATAGGAGGGTTTATATACTGGTATCCACCTATAGCGTTATGTTTTAAATTATTATTATATATTATACTTCGTAAAAAAAAAAAAAAAAAAAATCCGCAGGCCAGAAGGCCATCAGGCCAGTGGGCAAATGCCCGGTGTGCAATACTATCAGTCCAGCGGTGGTTAGTAAACTATTATTCAATTAGTACCAATAGTACATTTCCAATCACTTGAATTTTCTTTCGTTTTTATTGATACCATTTTTACAACATGTTGCCTCCTTGGGGAAATTATTTTCTAGTGGATACATAGTGGGTTTAAGACCAGACAAACCCCAGTTCAAACTGCTGCCAGACGGTAAAATCACTAAGGCCCTTGGCCAACATAATTAAACCCTGATGTCAGTGTGTGAATGTGAGGCATCACTGTAAAGTAGTTTGACCCTCTGATTGAGATGGAAAAAGCGCAATATTAATGCAGTCTTTTTCCTATTTAGTATGTATGACATTCTTTGATTGTTTTTGAACATTGTAATCACATCGGGGCAGTGATGGTCTAGTGGTTAAGCGTTGGACTTCATACCAGAGGATCCTCGGTTCAAAACCCAACCAGACTGGAAAATCACTAAGGGCCCTTGGGCAAGGTCCTTGAAATTGTGCTGAAATAGGACATGCAGGTGGTTGACATGCAGGCCAAGTGCAAAGTGCAATTGCCACTGTCAACACAAAAGGACATGGCACACTGTAATTTCATTGATTAGTCACAAAGAAGAAGAACGTCAGCAATAATTAGTCTTTTGCACATTGGAGGAGGCCACACAGAAAGTTGCGAAGCAATCAGTGGCGTTTCCACGTTCAAGACTTACTGAAATCACAGCTTCTTGATTGGAAATGTGCTAATTATCCACCCAGATGTAAATAGCTACCACTGTTACAGAATTATCCATGTTTGATAGGGAGTGAAAAGTCAACTGGTGTGATTTTGAGTCTGAAATTGTATAGTGGTTGGGCACAACTACTACCTTTCTATTTTTATTTGTGCTTGTGTGTGTGACCACCACATTCAGGTGTACTATGGGAAATCAAATGCTGTTGATGAAAAAAGAAAAAAAAAAAAAAGTTTTTTGAAGTTTCTGCACAACAAGGTGGGCTTTTTTATGGGCAAATACGTGATGAAATATACAATATAACAGGAAATTAAATCAGAATTACAGAATAGACATTACACGGGGCTCTGAATGGCACCATAATTTTCATCAGTACTGCAAATTAGTGAAAACTAACTCAAAACACTGCTTGAAGACATTTAGAATCCATTGAACCATCTTGGTTGTAAACATTGTTTCAGAGTCCACATGCAAAGGAACAACAAATCATGTGCTTTGCTGCCACCTGGTGAACACTGACACCTGCTGCATAGTTCAGGATGTCCATCCATATCAAAATGCTGCCGTCAATAATAATAATAATAATAATAATAATAATGAAATCACAAAAATTGTGAAAATTGAACTTGCACTTGAAAAACTTGTTTGTAAATAAATCGTTTTTACTGACAACTTGTTCTGAAATTACAAAAAAAAAAAGACTTTAGAAAGGACTTTTTGGTGGATTTGCTACTGTTTCAGGCAATTGTTCAACATCTTAGAGTACTAAAATAAAATAGACAAATATGTAGTTAACTGTTAACGCCAACAACATCAATAATAACAATAAATAGGCTAATACATTCGAAGTAATTTAATATTTTGAAAACCATGTGAAATTATTTAAGGACATTATTTATTTATACATTTATTTAACCGGAATAAACGGCTGTAAAAAATAAATAATAAATAAATAAAATAATAAATAAATAAAATGTATGTATGAATGATTAAATTAATATTTATTTGAATCTTCCCCACAGACCACCGCCAGCTGCAGATTTGATCTGTGAAACAGCGCCCCCCGGTGTCGGCGGGCGCAGCTGCAGCTCTCCCCCGCTGGGCGCTGAGACAGGCTCGGCGCGCCGAGGTGCGCAGGCTGCTGCTGCCGCCGCCACCGTTGCTTTCTCCCAGCCTGTCGTTAGCTGCTTCTGCCGCTGATAGCCGCCGAGCCGCCTCCTCTCTGCTCTCCAGGAGCAGGTTTGGAGCAGAACTGAAGCAGCTTCTCTTCCCGCCTTTTGCCTTTTTTTTTTTTTCTCCTCTCCAGCCCTCCGCGGTGCGCTGGTCTGAGAGCTGCGGTAAAGAAAAAGAGCCTCCCTCCTTCAGATAGACAGTAGGTAAGACAATTTAACAAGCTTTTATTGTAACATTATGGCTGTTTCTACTACTTAGTCACGCTTTTTTGTGCTTATGGAGGAACGTGAACGCAGTAAAATGATTGTTCCAGTTTGGCGTGCACCTGTTCTAATTAGCATAAACTGGTTGTCCGGTGCTACAGGTCAGCAAACAGATGTCACCGAAACGCTATAAAAGAATGAAAATGCCACAACGTGGCCCTCTTTTTACGTTTTTGTTACATACTCCAAAATAACTAACCAGTTTGAGACAATGTGCTGGTATACGCGCCCTCAGTAGTCAAGGTTACTAAAGTTGTCCAGCAAATAGTGTTGGAAGATGGATTTTGGCGTCTTCCTCCGCCTAATACAGACGGTTGCCCAGTTCCGGATCACCTTTTTTAAAGTCCCGCTATACGGAGCCATAATGCAACTGAATGTCCTTTAAATGTGTGTTGTTGTATTGGGTATTTGGACGTTATTTAGCTGAAAAAGTCTGGGTGGAGTAGCGCTTCTACTTAGTGTGAAGCCACATTATGTGTGGTGCAAACATTTGCAGAAATGGATCACTTTTGCCGGTTCCGGATCAGGACACTCTGTGTCACTTTGGGGGCATTCCTGGCATCTGGCTGGAGCCCTTCTGATGCAGAATGATACACACTGTGCCCGAGAATGTGTTTTGAACACAAAATGATAGAAATTATACTTATTAAATGAGAATTTGCTTAGTTTCGAAAGGCGTCGTTATACGTTTTTACGAGCAAAAAATGAAGTGTGGAGGTGAGATTTCTCCCGAATTAAAAAGTAAAAGACCCCACATTCATGCCAATTCGTCATTTTGAGATGACCCCCAAAGTCCACATGACTCACGAGTCCTGACACGAGGCTGCTGCTTCAGTGATCCGCAACCGGCAAATTTTCGCGTCAGAGATAAATGCGCGCAGCAATTAAACAGCAAGACATAACACACTGACATTTTCTACCCAAGTAAGTAAGTATTTTCCCACTCTAGACCCAAAAACACCGAACAGCTAACTCACCTTTGCTATGTTTTAGAGATCGTTACTTTCAAACTTGCAGGAATGAGGGAGTGAGAAAAAGCGCGCACACCGCAGACACCGGATGTTTTGATTCCTCTGCTGATCAAAAGGACGGCTGGGTCCGGTCGAGCTTGTGGTCGTTTGTAGACAAAACATCAGTCTTTCCATTGGTACCAAGTATTAGCTTATTCGTGCTGATTACAAGAAACGGCGGCGCAAAAACTACAGCAGTGATCCGGAACTGGCAGTGATCCGGAACTGGGCAAGTGACTGTACCCATAATGCAAATGGGGAATATTCCAGAATTGGATGTTAAACATGGAATTTTCAACCCAATCTCGTGGCAGTTCCTCATGACATTATGAAAAGTAAATTAATCTATGGTTTGTGATACGTCAGAAAAATGGGGTGTTTTTGTGACAGGGGTGCATGAGTTCATTTCATTTATTTAGCACACAATCAAGTCACAAATTACAAAAAGTATTACAAATGTGTGTGTGTGTGTGTGTGTGTGTGTGTGTGTGTGTGTGTGTGTGTGTGTGTGTGTGTGTGTGTACGTACACATACGTACATGCATACACATACATACACATAACATAAAAAAATACAATGTGAGGATACATTTGCAGGGGAGAGGTAGAAGCCGAAGGCTTATCAAAGACCTCTCCCAACAAAAACAATAATGACACAACAATAAACAAAACAAATTATATCAGTTCATAATATGTAAAAGATGTAAATCAATCAAAACCAAGCAATATATTAATATTATAAATACTCATGTAGGAGCTTTAATTTTAATCGACTTTTGTATTTGTTTAAGGTAATATATGAATTATTCCAAGATTTGACACCGTGATATCTGATGTGACGCTGATTTTTCTATGCAAAAATAAATGCAAATTCATTTGTGATGGGGCACAAAATGCGGGGTGTCTGAGGGGAGTTAGGGTTAGGAGAAGGGATAAGATTAGAAATAGTAAAACAAATAAATAATAATAATAAAAAAAAAACCGCATCACAAAAATGTGACTCATTTCGTGATGGACACAAGAAAACAAAAAGGCGCAAGTCTGGATTGGAATTTTCCTACTGTGTTGGATTTCCAGAAGATGCACAAAGCTGGTCTGGAACTGGAAGTGTTTTCAGATTTCCAAATTTTTGATTTGCATTTCAGAAAATTAAACCTTAACTGTCATACTAATTCTAATATGAATATTTATCCTAAATTTAATTTATATAGCTCCAAATCACAACAAAGCTGCCTCAAGCCACTTCACACATGCAGGGTCTAACGTTACCAACCCCTAGAGCAAGCACACAGGTCACAGTGGTTAGGAAATCCTAATCCTAAATTTAACCCAACCCTAATCTTAATTAATTTATCCCTTATTCTAATCCTAATAGTAAACCTAAACAATTTAAGAGAAAGGGATTTGCATCATTGCTAGGTAACTCCATTATTTCACAGGGTGCCGTTCTACTATGATGGTCAAATCCAGAAAAGTGCAAAAACCAGATCCATGAAATAAATGGCTTAATCTGGCTTGCCTCCTAACAGGCTGGTTTATAATGCGGAGAGCTGGCAACTTGCTGTTTTCTAAAGTACAGACATGGCAATCTGCCTGAAAATGAAAGAAAAGAAGCTGTGTCCTCAGCCAGAACCGCAACAAATACTGTTTTGGCTTCACATTTGGCTGTAGCTGGGTAGACTGGAAAAGTAACCTGCATTGGACAGGCGTTCCATACAAAGGGAGCTGTAGACTTATCCGATTCTCACCAATGGGCCTCAAAAACGATTGGGGGCAGCATTACACTTGACCTTTCACACCAGAGCATAGATACTCTAATTTTCTTACTTGGACAATATTTATTGACTATGCAGGGTTGGGTATTCTTGTCACTTGTTTTAATCTTAACCCTGTTTGGATGTGGTCTTATCTGGAACTTAATTAGCTGCTCTTGGAATTGACTTTGAAATAATTAAATCCGTTTTCTTATCGCTGACAGTTTAAAAAAATGCTTTCTGCTGATTGATTCACCTATTATCGCTTGACGTCTGATAGCTCTGTCCAACACCAGTGGTTCGTTAGAAAGGAGCAGAAGAGAAGTGGAGTAGTTGCTGTGAACTTGCAGATGATGAGGTGTGCTGCATTCATAGGTGGCTGTCACTCATTTCACTGAGGATGATTGTTGGCGCTTGGTCGTGGTGTATGAATCCGAGTGTGGAAGCGCCAGTGAACCCTGAGGGATGTGACCGCCATCACCCATCTCAGCCCATCCATTCTGCTCTCTGTTATTGCTGCTACACCCATTGCCTGATTCACTTTGATTGTATTTCTATCTTTACACTTCTCATTTACTCTTACCTCTTGATTCTTCTTACTTTCCAGAAATGCTGTACTAAGATGAGCAAAAAAATTGTGCAGATGTGCTGAAAAGATTGTAATGTTTGAATACTCAACAAGGATGAAATGATTTGCTTTGTGAAGACTGTGTGAAACATATTTGGTAGAAAACTGACAAAACAAATGTATACTCTGCAAAGTAGATGGTCACATTTTATGCCCTAGTCACACAGACCTAACGGATTAGTCGCGTATTTATATATTTTGTCCGTTGGCAAATATGTCAGTCTCCCATGAAGTTGGGGTGCTAATGGACAGATGACGTTGCATTTCAAGAGCAGAAAAGGTTTCCCGATTTACAAACAAATATGCTGCATTTCAGCAGAGTTTGGCGCTCTGGAAGCATGAAGTCATGTTTCCTCCCTCGAACAGCTCTGCTGCGTCTCCTCATTGAGAGAGAAAGACAGAGAGAGAGAGCAGGCTGTCTATTTCTTCAAAACATGGCGCTGCACCTACTGTGTCAGTCCTTTCTCCGCTTGCTGGATGTTTGACGAATCAGAACGCCTGAATGAACAGTCAGACAACAGCAGGAAAAATAAATGATGTGCAGAGAACAATATGCCGCCCCCCCCAAAAACAAAATGCAAGCAGCGGCAAAGTTATCCACCTGATAACTGCTTAAAGTTTTGAACACGCCAAAACTTTTAGACGGACTTGTCGGACAGCAGCTGACAAGGTGTGCATTTATCATAGGAAAATTGCTTTTGTCGGACAAAAATGAACACAAAAGTATAGAATTTTTTTTTGTTTCATTTATATACCGCCAAATCACAAAGTTGCCTTAAGGCGCTTCACACAAGAAAGGTCTAACCTTACCAACCCCCAGAGCAAGCACACGGTTGACAGTGGTAAGGAAAAACTCCCTCTGATGAGAAGAAACCTCAAGCAGACCAGACTCAAAGGGGCGACTCTCTGGTTGGGCCATGCAACCAACACAATTTACAAAACAAATATACAGGAAATTTTGCCAGTGCACTGGACAGGAGGGTTTCAGAAAAGGACACCACACCCATCTCTGGATGGAGCCGCACCTCAAACAGAGAGAGAAAAAAAAACAATCAAGCATCAGAAAGACAACAAATACAGTGTAATATGTCAGCATTAATTAAGCAACAAGAAAAACAGAACACCTACTAAGGTGATCGCTGGCCACTAGCCCTAAGCTTCACTAAAAGTCCCAGAATTTAGATAAAGTTGAGGCCACAGCCAGCTCTGTTTCCTAATAAAATGAATTTAAGAGTAAAAAGTATAGTAGCACACTGTGCCAGTATGCTAGCCATATGAAAGGGAAAATAAGTGCGTCTTATAGAATCAGTTCCTTCTTCTTACTGTGACTGGTACTTGAGGGTTGTTGGTGGTCATATTTGCATAATAATGAAGCCAAAGTGATTTCTCTTGTTAAGACTTTGACAATCAGTGGTAAACACTTGATACTTGCACAATAAGTGTTAACCGAAAAATAGATAAGATTCACTGTGATACGACGTGGTCCAATAGAATTTGTAATTTATTGCAGACATTTATTTTCCATGGTAAGTCTGAATAAGACAAAACTGCCATTGCTTATGTTCAAATACACATTTTATGAAAAAAGCAAAAGGTTTTAACTACTGTGCTGCAGCATGTTGACCACTAGGGGCAGTGCCACATCCAGTAGCAGAAAACACAATAGAAGAAGCCTGTTGTTAGCATAGCATAAATGTTCTGTTCTGATCCAGTATGACCATATTAGCAAACCATGAACCCAACATAAAATTTAAACTGGTACATTTATCCATTATACTGCCTGCTGCTGTCAGACTTATTGATTTTGTTTTCATTTTGCATAGTTAATGTTCCTGTGAGCATCATGCAAAACTGAACTTTTATGAGAGTTTGAAGATGAGGAAGTAGCAGCAAAACAAGATTAACACAACTGATTTATAACGTTCATATTGAGCCATCCACCCATTCATAGTACATTTAGATTGATTCAGGAGAATCAATGTAGTAAAATCAATTTCCAAATTGTTTTGGTTAATTGACAATGTAGAAGTATTGTGTTGACAGATATGATGGCACATTGACATGTTAATTAGGGTGTTGATTTGCAATTACTGCATTTAATAAAAATACTAGGGTACCTATAATCTGTTGGGACATTCAGCAGTTCAAGTGACTCTTATTTAATAAGTCTGTATACATTTTATTACCCAAAACCTCTAGTCTCCTTTTGTGTCACAGCTTTTGTCAGGATGGTGTTTGATTGCGATCAATGAGGGCTGAAGGTACTTCATTTAAGGTGTCTGATGAAATTAGGATGAACCTGGGCAGAAGATGGATTCACTGTTTTGTCACACAACAGTGATGGTCTCTTCTGTCAGCATCAGTTAGCTCTGTTGTTGATTAATGAAGAGTCTGGTGTGCAGAAAGCCATCAACCTGACCAGTTATTTCAGATTTTTGGAGGTGAAGCTTACTGACATTAATGATAATGTTTGTTGAGTGAAACAAACCTCAGCTAAAATAATCAGTTAAATATTTAGATTTAATTGTGCTGTGTTTCTGTGGGTGTGAATGGAAATCAGGTTTCACAGGAACAAAGGCAGAATTAAAGGGTTGGCAACACAAGATGGGAGTGAGTGCAGGATGGTCTGTTTCTGTTGCGTGCATCTTCAGAGACCAGGGAATAATGCGAGGATAGGAGAGGGGGATTATTTGTCACCAGTGAGTGTTCGGGCAGAGAGCGTCAATACACTGATAGCCTGTGACGCTGCTCTTGCAGGATACTGAATGAAGTTGTGATGACAGATGGCGTTGTGTGTGCCCGAACAGCACGGAACTGTGGATCCCTTCAACAGTGCAGTGCATTTATCTTATTATCTATTGTTATTTTCACCTCTGTAAACTTTGTGTTCTTGTTTATGTAATTGTTCATGCAAGTGTGACTCTGCCTTCTTGTAATGTGCCCAATTGGTTTGTTCAGTAAATTTAGCAGTGGTACCATGCACTTATCATGATGATATTGTATATATGGAGAGTTGTGTGTAGTGTGTACTGTTTTCACTCTCTTCCTTTGGAGGTGAAAAATCTTCCTTAGCACTCACAGATGATGTATAACTTCATGCACACCTAACATCCTTAATGAAGCATGGTAGTTGTAATACTAGAACACTTGGTAATATTCAGTGAAGGATGTTGATTAAAGACTGATGGCTGTTTTAGTTAAAATAGGACTACTGCTAATAATATGCAAGTAATCTCCAAAGGTGAACTTTTTTTTTCTCAAATGGTGGTTGGCCATTTCTGACCTCTTGGCCTTTTTGCTACCAGCCTGAACAGCGCCTTTTAGGAGTGAAACGGAGCATAAATGTGCACCATGGTGGTGTTGATGAGTGAGCAGAAAGCACTGATACAGTATGGGCTGTTAGCTCTGTCAGCACGGCCCTTATTGAAGCAGAGTGAGATGGAAAACAGACTTGTGTTTAAGGAATCCAATACTGCTCAATCAAAAAAACAAACAAACAAACAAACAAACAAAAAAAACAGGTTGTGCCTGATTCTAGTTAGTGCTGTCAAATAGGAATATCCCTAATTTCAACTTTGGAGATTTTTAAATTGATAAAGTTAAATATTCGTGGTATTACATTTTGTCGATCGATATATTTGAAATTTGTATTGGTGCAATTTTTATATTGATCACAAACATTTTTGGGGGTTGGAGGTTGTATGAATCACCCTATCCATCGGTCTGTTCATGAGTTTTGTAAGTATAACTCTTAAACTGTTTTGTGGATTTCATTGAAACTTAATGCAACGGTAGCACACTGTATATCCAGATATACATGCAGCAAAATATTCCTGTCTTTATACACCTTATTCCTCAATTTCATGTATTAATAGACTTGATATATAATACATCTATGCAAGTGCATTGGCAGAGGGGGGAAATTTTATTGCTAGCAGCTTTATTGTCAATAGCGTAATTATTTGGTGTGGTGATAAAGAAGTATGTATAAAGAAATGTTGGATTGCTGTGAAAGTAAGCTGGTTCTCCCTGAATTGCTTCCCGATGTAAAGAGTGTGAGACTGAAATTCATGTAGAGCAGCTCAACCTGCTTGCTTGATGATACTAACCTTTATAATGGTGGCATCTACAACCCATGAACCACCAGCTTCTTGACACCTGTGACATATTAAGTCTTGCCTTTCCTAGCTGAGCTTCCATGAGCAGATGTTGCATCTCTTAACCTTTATGGCTCCAGAGAAAGACAATTGCGCATTTTCTCTTCTGCAACATCGTACTTAAGATTGACACGATCCAACATACTGATAGTGTGTAGACATGAATTTAGAGGACTGGTCACTGAGCAGCAATATATAAAGTAGCCTGCCAGGAGTGAGTGTGTGTGTGTGTGTGAGGGGGGGGGGGGGGGTGTAGTGGGTAGTGTGAGTGCACTGTGCACTCTGGCACAGTGTCCCTTGGGAGATACTATACACCTTGGCCCAGAGTGGCGTGGTCGCCACAGTGGCATGCTACTTTGTGTCCAGTTTTTATATGGCATGCAGAAAAAAAAATTATTTTAGATATCAAGAATAGCTTGCTAACGTGGAGTTGCATAGAGATTTGCCAGTTTGTCACGAGACATGCCCAGGCAACCTGAGATGGGGAGTTGGAGTGTACCCATGGGGACAACACAGCTGTGGTGCCCAACTCTGTCCAGTTTCATGACGAGCACAGAAAAAAAAAAATCTGATATGAAGAAGAGATCATCTGCCTGGAGCTATGCACATATGTGCCAGGGGAACAGACTGGTATATTAGTAATTGTAATTGAATAATAATAGTTAGTGGGATTTTCCAATTGAGTAGATTGCCCAACCTTAGTGTAATCTCACTCTAGATTTGAGTAGATAAAATCAAGTGAAGGATGGGAACTCAACAGAAAAAGAGTCTTCTATAGGGTCCTAAAGATGTTTGGTGCTGGTTAACCAGTTGAACACTAAATTTTAGATGTCTTTCTCTTATTATATATTGTATGGCCTTGCCTTACAATATAAGGCGCCTTGGGGCAACTGTTTGTTGTGATTTGGCGCTATATAAATAAATTTGATTTGATTTATTGCAACAGTGATAATTAGAGCCCAATCATTAGCTTGTGAAGTGATGTTTTGAACAGACAGTTGAGCGTTCAATGAATTACTACATTTTTAATATTACATACTTGGAAAGTCCATAGGTTTCCCATTTATAAGGGATGAAATGTGACTGGACAGATTGCTGCTGTGCAGTTTTATAGCTATGGGTGTTTAAAAGTTTAGTACTGGATTAAAGTTAAGGTAAAATATTTATGAAATACAAAAGCAAGTCTGCCTACAGCCCATCTTCCAAAAGTGAGACGGTGCAGGTAGGAGATGAGTGTTGGAAGCCACCAAGACACTCAGTTATAAGCATCAGTGATGGTGCTTGGAGACTTGGCATTCAACATTTGCCTATTGCTTTGCCGTTCATGTCTTTATGGTTGAGTTGTTAAAAAGAAAATAGGGGTTTATGTGTGCCAGAAGGCATATGTTAGACTTGAGCCTTGATTTTTGTATCTTCGGTACTTTCAATGTGTGTCAGTGAGCCAGATGGGCCTTTTTAAACAGGGCTGGCATCCCAGAGTCATAATAATGCATTGATATAAAACGTTGTCCCTGTATACTGCTAAATCTGCATTTTTATACCATTTGCTAAAAGATTGATAACCCGCACAAAATATTTCCATTAACTCTTATTTGCATCCCTTTCATTTACTTCCCCATTGTTGCAGTAAATTTTGACATGCACCAGGAACACGTATGCATTAAATAAAAATTAGAGTTTGATGTTTTTTTCCCCCCTTCTTTCTCTCTCCACAAGCAGAAATGGTGAATGGTTGACTACTGAAGCAGCTGACTGCATGAAAATTAACATAGACCTAGACCTTTGCCAAAAGTCTGCAGCAGATAAGAGAAAAGGCTCTACTACAGTACAAGGGAGGAATCACACAGGGTTTATGGGATCCCCTGTGCAACCACAGTACACACAACACCACACGAAAACCTCCCTTGTGATGACAATTGCCTTCTTTTTTTATTATAAGCATGTGGCAGCTGCAAAATTTGGCACATTTGCTGACTCCCTGGGGTTTGTCACTACCAGCGTGCACTCTGTTTGACAGTAACATTATCCGCACGCCTATTCTAGGAAATTAAGGCGTCTAATTTACATTTTACAGGCTCTTCTTGTTTCTGCAAGACTCTCGTGTTCACCGTGAAGCACTGTGCCGTTCTCTCTTGGCACACTTGACATCAGTCTCTTATCATTCGTCAGCTGGGAGCTTCAGTCCCAATTAGTGTTACATCTTCATTTGGATCTTGAACTTGGTTGTTGGTAGCATTCAGGAACTTGTGAAGACATTTCATTAACCTTGTTTCCTCCGTATTTTGTCTCTCTCTCACACTAACTAAAGCCTAGATTCTAGGCACAAATCTGATCCCTGCACGACAGTGCAACATGTCATTATGAAAGAATTAAATCTCCCATTTCCCCCCCTCAGAGCTTCAGTTTTGCGATTGTGTTTGGTATTGTTTGTACATGAAATTAGTGTTTGGATTCTTCTTTGTGTTTCTACGTGCATAAGCGGTAGTGGTGTACATGCGCATGCATGTCTTGGAAGATCTGGCCGCAGCTCCGACCAGGGAATGTTGCTGACACAAGGAGAAGGCAACCGCTTTTTTTTTTTTTTGTCTTGTACAACAACTAGCATGGCATCAATTGCATCATCATAGTGTTGTGGCTGAGTGCTAGGGGTTAGCTGTGGGTAAACCAAAAAAAGTGGCTTACATGAATCACGAGGTTCTGCGGGGTTGCACAAGTTCATTCTAGGTTAGTGATGCCACATGTTGATGTTTGAACGCACAGTTTGAATGATTGTATTGTAGGTGCCAGAGAATGCAGGAAGTGGATGCAAACCACTCTGTCTGCATTAAGTATCGAACTGCTGACTGCTGGTCCTGCATGGAAAATCACTGATCAGCTTTTTCTGGGTCTCTGTATTGTGCAGTGTTGCATCCAGTTGAGGCCAGAAGTTTACATACAGGTTGGGTAAAAATGCTTGAACGGGACTTTTTCTCCCCCACACATTTCATGTTATGAAACAATGCATGTATTAAGTCAGTTGGACTGTCTACTTCATTTCCATATGAGGTTATTTCAAAATAGCAGTTTCAAGATGGATTGAGTTTGATTCAAACTCATCCAGACCCGAGGTGGTTCCACAGTGTGGTGGATGTGGCAGCACGTGGCACCAGCACATGCTTCCAGACTTAACTTGACTTCAGATTTTCCCTGGGTCAAAGGTTTACATACACCACTTTGACTTCAAACAAAGAAGAATCCAGAAATTGATTTGACAAGTTTTGCATGACTAAATAGCATAATTGGGGCACCTGTTGCTGTATTTAAGAGCCTATCTATAAAACCAGTGAAGAACAGTGGAAAAAGTCTACAGAATTGCGCCACTACATCTGGAGCAAAAAAAAAAAAAAAAAAAAAAAGCTTGGATGTCCATAAACAAGGGCCTCATCTCAAATGGGTTCAAGTTACCCAAGGTAAGTACCATATAGACTTGACATTAATGAACACTCAGAAGTTAACAAACATCTGTTCCAAAAACCCGTCTTGACACCAGAAAGTAATGGAGGAGATGAGAGCATCAGATAGAAATGTGACATCGTCCACCTTCTAAGAGATGATGCTATCGCCGTGACCTCAAAGGCTGTCGTCCGTAGAAGGAAGCCATTAAGACAAGCTAGGCAAAAGTTAACAATTGAGCACCAGGACAGAGGCTGAACTTCTTTTTTTTTATGCAACTTTTAGATTAAGTCATCTAAGAGTGTTTTAGAAACATCTCATAAAATGCAGGAATTTACTGAAGTAGCTAATTGTTAGATTGCAAACATTTCAAACATTTGCCAGAAACCGTGATTCTGTGACTTGAACAGTAAACATCTATGCTGTGTCACAGTCACTTTTACTTTAAAATGCTTTTATTGTGAAGGATGCTCAGGAAGATGAGTTGGCAGCAGCGTTATGCATTTAAGTTTACAAGTTGTAGCGACGCAGACAGACATCACAGTAGCACTCATTTGACCTTTT